>NC_068545.1:11745777-12045777 GCF_026212275.2 Microplitis demolitor
GGCACACGAACAGCTAGAGCAAATGAATTCACAGCAGATAGTAGCAGGTATCGAGTAATTACCCGAAAAACCGGAGTGACATTGAAGTGACCGACCGTCTCAGTGGAAGTTGAAACTGACCGTCACAATGGAGATGACTGCCTGGTTGAGGCCGTATCGACGCGCCGCCAAGTGAGGAAGCCCGGAACTAAAGGCGGGAACCTAAAAAGAAAAACAGACGACGCCATTCTGGATCGTACCTCGAGTTAACTGACACGTGCTTCGAGTACTAAAAATTGCTTGTGACTAATTTTTTTTTTACAAATACTTCGACTTCGGAAAATAAATTCGGGTTGTTGACGATTAATCCTGGTCGCCACACCAGGACTGCAGAACGAGTTTAATTGTTGGGTGGAGTTTTCCGGTTTTTGGCGGAAGTATTTTGACGTCGTTGCCGGCCAGCCAATTAACCCTAGTGACCACGTGGAGCCACGAGGAAGCAGGACTTCAAGATCATCGACCGGTGAGCGAGTCTCCCAAATTTGTTTCGAGGGATAACTCGAGTTGAAGCCGAAGAGTGGTGTAACCCAACAACTGCAGCAGCCGAATCAGGTACGTCAACGAGATTGTGCGGGGATAGTTCAACTGACGGATTCCAGTCGAGCTAATCCGCGGTCACAATATATATATATATATATATATATATATATATATATATATATATATATATATTGTGACGTTATTTTTCGTATGGGGGTCAAATCAAAGTGAACGTCACAAACACCAACTGATTTTTACTGTATTTACGAGCATGGTAACTCAAGACTTAGAATTTAGCGTACAGGTATTAACGATTTTGATACAGATCTTTGATTTAAGTTATAGTTTAAGAATTAAATATGGAGTAACGTTTAGCTACAGTTATGGGTTTTGTTAAGAAAAATTATAGCAAAGACTTAGAATCAGAATGATGGGAATTTAGTATGGAATATTGTTTGAGATTTAAAGTTTGAGATAATGATAAAGTTTAAGTTTTAGTTTACAGTTTTGGAATTTTGAGTATGTGGAGTAGTCAGTGTTACCGTGGAGCGGGACTTGAATTAGTCACCCGGTATCATTTGATGATAGAACCTAGTTCTATCCCTATGAGACTTCTTGGTAGATTGCAGAGGTCTAGCTGAAATGCTAGCGCTCCAGTATAAAAGGAATCTGATGGATGCAGATTGGGATCAGTTTTGAGTTTTGGTTTGGCAGGCCTCAACAGTAATATTGTGACCGTTGCTGTTGTGGAAGCCGTTTGGTCATTTTTAATTGCTTTTGTCTGACAGGCCTCAGAGGACAAGTCATGACCACTTGTACCGCTGAGGAAGTCATAGGTCACTTAGTTTTAAGTTTTATGATCCCAGCTGAAGTCGGTTCCAGGAGAGCAACTACCAAGGATATCCATACTCAAAGTCAGGTTTAGTGAGTACGTTTGGTGAGGTATAAGCCTCCAGTTATCGATATGGTAGAGTTTGGGAATTTATTTATGGATTTAGAATATAGAGGTCAGTTATAAATAATGATAAGATTTAGTTTCGGATTTTTGGATTGGAAAAAAAAGGAGTCGAAGGGAGACCTTCGAAGAGTACGGACGTGAGCATTCAGCTCTGGTCGCTCGAAGCGAGCAGACGTGTCCAGGAATGGCGTTACAGTTCATGGCATTGCGGAAGGCTACAGATTGAGTATTGTTATAGAAGTATTATTTAAAACAGTGTAAGACGTTACTCGATATTTTATTCATCAGTAATCAGGTATGAAATAATTATTATAATTATCAATAATTAATTGAGTTCGAGTCAGAGTCTTGAGATACGATGCTACTGATTTAATTAAAGAAAATATTTAAGAACTGAGAAAATTATGGGGATATTGTTACAGTTTAGAGTCATGTTCACGATTTATTGTTAATATTATTTTATAAAATAATTATACGAAATATGTTTAATTATTAAACTAATTGCCGTCTAACTGACGTCAATACTAGACACATGTACATTAGTTTTACTAGTTTTGTGGAAGAGAATGTTCTAGAATATCGTTTTTTTTATAATTTATTGTTCTAGGTTACTGAATATTAGTTAATTGTGGATTAGCACTAGTAATTAATTAATTTATTTTTAATGTATCGATAAATATCCTTTAGATGCCAATTTACCTGTTTGTCAGGATTAATTTCATTATTATTAGATTCAGTGTTTTGTTATAAAGAAGAATTGTTTGTACGAAGCTACAGTATTTTGTTAATTGTTAAATGGAGGTTTTAGATTATTTGTTGTTTAATAAAAATTGCAAATTCACTGATAATCTACATGAATTTGGAATGATGTAACCCGGACCACTCCCTCTCTCCATAAACCTACACACTGAGCGACACCATGGCATACCGTAACTCTGTTTTTAGTTTTCCAGTCTCTGTTTTTGTTTTGCTTATAAGTTCTGAGCATTTTGTTAAGCTTTAGTTTTTATTTAGTTGCGTGGTTTTGGTGATAATTCCACAGATCAAAAATTATCCGGTTTTTTATTTATGCGTGGTTTTGAGATAGTTCCACAGATCAAAAATTTTATCTAATTCTTAAGATTTACTGGTTTGGTGATTCCAGTGATAAAAATTACCTGGCGCCCTGATAGTATTGAGACTGGAGGCTAAGGATAGAGAACGAAGTTTGTAGCGCGGAATTAATAATTTAATTTTTGTCGTTATAAAAATTGGCGCCCAACGTGGGGCACGATAAAACAAAAGGCCCACAACACCTAAAAGCCTTGCATCATTCATCCATTTTGTGTAGATTTATTTGCAGTTTTTAGTTTTAGATTTTTCGGTTAGAATTCGTGATTTAAGTATTTGAATTATTCGATTTTTGAATTAAGAAATTAGAAAGAAAAATAATTTCCGCTACAGAATATTAGTCGTTATTAATCGTACAAATAAAACTATAAATTCCAGTTTATTTTTTAGCTTATATCTTTTGTCTAATTCTTAGAGTCTACATGAAGAAAAATACCGATCATAAAATATCATTTTATTTTGTTTCATTTTATTTTATTCTATTTTATCTCTAGCTTAAAATAGTATTTAAGTTAGTCGAGTAAAAATAACATACATGAGGTATAAAATTATAAAAGGAATCATATTTCGTACATCGTAAAGTCTCGAAGAGATAAACATAAGTGAACGATTCTGTCATAATTCTCAGTATCGAGTGTAAAAACAAAATTCTCATTGTAATACACTCGAATAATCCGCTAAAGAATGCCGATGAAAATATTCGTCTACAGTTCGAAGAACTACAAAGAGTCTTTGTTAACTACTCGAGATACAGAGGATTAAGACGTTACTGCGTCTATAAGTTACAGTGTTGTAGTGTAAACAACAAGTTGAGGCATGTAAACCTCTCACCCCCTATGGGTTGAGGTGCAGAGTCGAAGACATCGACACGTGCCGCTACAGTTAGAGCGAGAGGCTCGCAATTCCAGAAAATCTCGGAAGTTGGCGGGGAAACGCAAGCCAGCCACACTTACCCTTAGGTGGGGTAACACTAGTAGTGGGTACGAGGGCCTCAGAGAGTCCCTAATTGGCTAAGACGCTCGGGTAGAAACTGATAACCAATTACAGACACCCAAAAGAATAGTTGGGGGTACAACGAACATATCGACACCACCCGATAGAGTCATCCATGGTCCATCATTCCTTGGTGATTTTTTGTGCGCTTCAGACGTGTCTGCAGTTTTTCAAAATTTTATCAAAGTTCTTTGTGCTTAAATAGCGTCCATTTTCCAGTTAATTATGTTTAATACAGTTATTAAATATTCAATTCAGCTACAGATAATTAAATAAATTAATTATTAATTAATTAATAGTAATATTAATTAATTACGAATAATTGTTCAGTATAATAAATTGAGTTCTTCATTTATTATACCGATTCCATACAGTTACAGTTTAGGTTAATAATTATTCTTCAATAATTATTAGTTTAATTGTTGAAAAGCTACAGTGTGATTTACTAATTGTTGTACAATTATTAAATCATTTAATCAAAATAATTTAACAGTCACTGTTAAATAGTTACAGTCTAATTTATTAATTATTTTTAATAATTAATAAATAAAATCAATTAAGTCAACGCTACAGAAAATAGTTTACGGTAGATTCAGTTTAACTGTGAATAAATCAAAGAGTGCTTATAGTAAAACAGCAAGACATTTCAGCGGCTTTGGTAAGTCTTGACACCAAATAATTATACCTAAAAATATTTCTCGCTGAATATTATAAAAAAAAAAAAAATACTTTTCTATCTGCTGTCTACAACTTTCTCTACCCTTCACACTCTTTGTACCCAGCTACAGGAAAAAAAAAAAAAAAAAAAAAAAAGGTGGCCTAAGCCTACTACCTCTCGAGTACTGGGTACCCTTAACCCGTAGTTACAGTGTAAATTTCTTTGTCTCATAAGACATCGCTACAGTATTTTCGTCCTTCCTTATTTTTCTATCTACTATCATTTCTCTGTCTAAATCAGAATAGGTAGTTTATTATACACGGTAAAAGCGCTTGCTAAAATGACGGGCGGACGAGGAAAGTCTAGTGATCCAGGTAAACAGAAAAGACCTGGTGAACGGTTGAACTCCAGTGAAGATGATGAAGATTCGAGATTTCATTTTCAATCACCGTTGAACCTGCTGTTTGACACAGAAAATGCAGCCGGCGGTGATGATACAGAAAAACGAGATACCAACGAAAGTGACAACGATCCACCAGCAGGATTCACTGGGACGATACCCAAGAATAAACGCTACAGTCGCGACTTTGGTCAACAAACCGAACACACGCAGCATACGTTGCATGCAAATGCTACAGATTATCGCCAATCACCACGAGGTCGATTCGGGAGACATTCAGTACGGCCAAGGCCTGAAGATTATGAATTTCCGGGTGAGAATGACATGGATTACGATCCACGAGCTCCAGCACCCATACGAGCAACCACCCTGCTGAACATGATGCATAAGTGGCATGTACAGTTTAGTGGCGCACTCGACGAGGACGTCGAGAACTTCATCATGAGATTCGATGAAGGTTTAAGTATGGTTACAGTGAGAGATGAGGATTTAATTAAAGCCATCCCCTTCTCTCTACGTGGTGCGGCTTTGATATGGTATCGAGGTCGCGCACATAGCTTCAGAAGATGGTCTGATGTAAAGCAAGCTATGAGATCCAGATTTGCAGATCCAGACTATCAAATGTCGTTACGTGAAGAGATCTCAAATCGCACGCAGGCCCGCGAAGAGCCAATAAGTCAGTATATTGCCTGCATGAATGGCTTATTTTCACGTACTGATCCGCCATGGCCAGAGGTAGAACGGATCAGATACACGCATCGTAACCTGCTACCGTCGCTCCAGTTAGTCATTTCAGTGCATGACTGTCGTTCTATGGACGAGTTAGAGAGTCGTGCTATACGCCAAGAGCGTATAATACAGCGAGCGAGTAATTATCGACCACCACCATTACCTCGCAACTCAATGTGTCCCTCGTTTGCATACCAAGCGCAACCGAGACACTTACAGCAACGAAGTTCTATAGGAGATAGAGCTCCAGAGTTCCGTGATCGCGATCGACGTCGCCATCGAATCGTTCAATTGAGAGCAGCTCAAGATGATGGAGTAGAAGACGAAGAGGACGACTACTCAGGAGATGAGGTCGTCGCTGAACACCTCGACGCGCTCAAGCTAAGGAGACATGGCCGTCAAGCCAATAAACATCAGAGGTTCTCAGAGAGAACAAAACGGCCAGTTAAAGGAAACGATACTAGGGCTACCAAAGATTTGCTTGAACCCCTAGCATCCAGTATTGTTACAAATTCAGAGAAGTCAAAAACGGAGATTCCAGCTCCAGTTTTTGCAACACCAGCTAACGAGTTCCGATGTTGGAACTGCGATAAGACAGGACACCGTCATAGGAACTGTCCTGACCCTCGACGACGCTTTTGCTTCAAGTGTCGAGCATCCGGAGTGACGACAGCGAGTTGTCCTTTTTGCAATCCGGGAAACGGGAAGTAGTGAGTCATTCACCGACTCTAGACTCACTAGGTGATTGTACAGAGTCGGACAGGACTTGCCAAGGTATGACCGGCACCGCTACAGATATTTATGGTACTATAAAATTCGGTCAGGATGTGATTGACTTCACTCAGTCAATCGAAGGAAAAGATAACGAGTCACCGTTACCCGACGAGATGTATTTTAGTAATCAGTTACAGAACACCCATGAGAACAACATCAAAAAGTCACTTACAGCTTTCTTTATCACAGTTTGGATAGCAGGACATCCACTGAAAGCTTTGATAGACTCAGGAGCCTCAAAATCATTTCTAGGACCTGAGGGAATTGCTCTAGTGACTCAACTACGTTTATTGCCTGAGACCGTACCAACACGACGAGTGATACTCGCGAACGGAGACGTACAGCGAGTCAATCAAATGACGACGGTTGAGTTACAGATAGGAAATCAAACTGCTACAGCACAATTATATTTAATGCCATCACTATCCCAACCATGTGTACTAGGGTTGGATTTTCTCAAGAAGATGGAGATGATAATCGATTTTGCTGATAACAAGTGGTACACACGAACACAACCTGACAACAAGTTCCAGTTCACAGCAGAGGCAACTTCATCATGTGCAATTATCTGTTGTGGAATCCAGTCATTAAGCCCAGCAGAGCGAGACACGCTACAGACGTTCCTGGATAAAAATATTCGTCCTCTAGGAAAACTAGGAGCTACCAAATTGGCAGAGCATGACATTGACGTCGGAGACAATCCACCAGTCAAACAAAAACCGTACAACGTCACGCCAATACTCCTGGAAGCTATATGGAAAGAAGTTGACAAGATGCTAGACGAGGATATCATTGAGGTATCCCACAGTGAGTGGTCTAGTCCAGTAGTTATGGTGAAGAAGCCAAATGGGAAATGGCGGTTCTGCATTGACTACCGAAAATTAAATGCAGTTACAGTAAAAGATGCCTATCCGATCCCTAATATGACAAGCATACTGGATCAACTAAGACGAGCCAGATACATCACAACTCTCGATTTAAGTCAAGCTTATTTCCAGATACCGCTTACCGAACGAGCAAGACCAAAAACTGCTTTTGTAGTGCCTGGTCGTGGACTGTTCCAGTTTAAAAGAATGCCTTTTGGCCTAACAAACGCTCCAGCAACATTCCAGCGTATGATTGACCAAGTAATTGGTCCAGAAATGTATCCATACGTGTTCGTATATCTCGATGACATTATTATCGTGACGGAGACATACGAGGAACACCTGATATGGCTACAGAAAGTATTAGACAAGTTACAGCAAGCCGGATTAACAATCAACCGGGAGAAGAGCGAATTTTGCTGCTCAGAGGTTCGCTACTTAGGATTCATCGTGAATTCAGAAGGACTACAGATCGATCCAGAGAAAACTTCAGCTGTACGAGAATTCCCAGCCCCTCGTAACATCAAACAGCTGAGAAGATTCTTGGGAATGGCATCGTGGTATCGACGATTCATTCCTGAGTTTGCAACTATCGCGTCGTCTCTCACAAAGTTGCTGAAGAAAAGTCAACTTTGGGAGTGGGATACAGAGCAGGACATGGCTATGATAACTCTGAAGGAGTATCTCACCTCTGCTCCAGTACTAGCATGTCCAGATTTCAAGCTGCCGTTTACGCTACAGACTGATGCGAGTTCAGTAGGACTCGGCGCTGCCTTGACACAAGTCATCGATGGTCAAGAACGCGTCATTGCGTATGCAAGCCGATCACTAACTGACGCCGAGCGTAAGTACACCGTTACAGAGCAAGAATGTCTTGCGGTCATCTGGTCAATTCGTAAGTTCAGGTGTTACTTAGAGGGATATGAGTTTACAGTAGTTACAGATCACAGCAGTCTACGTTGGTTACATAATCTGAAAAACCCAACAGGTAGACTTGCCAGATGGGCATTAGAGTTGATGGAGTATCGGTGTACGATTATTCATCGTAAAGGCGCACTACATCACGTTCCAGACGCGTTATCGAGAATTCCAGAAGATCAGGAAGAAGCTCTAGCTGTCATCGCGGATGACGTGGACCGTTGGTACAATAGGAGAATAAGAGACGTACAACGGAGACCCGGTAAATTTCCAGGTTGGCGAGTAGATGGAGAAAGCTTATACTATCACAAGCCATCAAATTTGGTGGAAGCTGAATTAGAAGACCGCAACGCATGGAAATTAGTCGTGAGACGGGCGTTCCATCAGCGAGTCATCACCGAGTGTCACGCTACACCCGAAGCCGGACACCTAGGAGTTGACAAGACTTACAGACGACTTGCAGTGAATTATTATTGGCCAAATATGTTCCAGGACGTGGTGAAATTTGTTCGATGTTGTGAAACTTGTCAGCGCACCAAAGTGGAACAAGCACCACCTGCAGGCTTCATGGGTAAAAAGAAAGTGGAGGAGCCATGGTCAATGATCGCTACAGACATTATGGGTCCATTACCAAAAAGTATGAAAGGACATGCCTATCTATTGGTAATACAGGACTTGTATACTAAGTGGATTGAATTACGACCACTTAGGCGAGCCACAGGTACAGCGATAAGTGAAGCTCTAGAAGAATTAGTCATTTGGAGATGGGGTAAACCTCAAGTCCTTTTGACAGATAACGGTACAGAATTTGTAAATAGAGACATCAGATCTCTAGCAGAGCGAGTGGGATTTCGGCATATGACAACACCACTATATCACCCACAAGCAGATCCAGTTGAACGAGTTAATCGAGTGCTCAAGACGATGATAACAGCATTCATCGACGAAAATCATCGGGAGTGGGACAAATATTTACCACAATTTCGCTTTGCCCACAAAACAGCGCACCACAGTTCCATTCAAACGAGTCCAGCTTTCCTGAACACAGGAAGAGAATTGTCAGCTACAGGTTCACTTCGACAGGAGGTGGAAGGGGAACCAGAATTAATACATGGTCCACTCCAGGAGTGGCAAGCAAGGATGCGACAGCTAAACAACCTGCGGAAAAGCATCGTCCACGCGTTAGATACAGCATTCCAGAAGCAAGCTCATTATTATAATCAACGACATCGAGATCGGGAATATCAAGAAGGAGACCTAGTGTGGAAAAGACATTTCTCATTGTCTAGTGGGTCTAAACATGTATCAGCCAAGCTGAGTGATAAGTTCAGTGGTCCATTCACTGTATCAAGGAAAATATCATGCACGATATATGAGCTGAGTGATTTAGCAGGCCGAGTAATCGGAAGATTTTCTATTCAACACTTAAAACCTTGTATACCTGCTATCTGACTTTCTTTCTGTCTCTTTCTTGCTACAGTTATGATACGTTAAAGGCTACAGAACTTAATAAGTTGTTTGTTTCAGATTTTGAGTACAGTTACAGTATGTCGGGACAAGACCAAAGAAATTTGCAGGAGGAGATGGATGGCCTCGAAGAGGTCCTGCTCATCGACTTGTCCGCCGACGACGACGAAGTATTGACGGCTACGACAATGCCAGAGATGCCTTTGGGAGACGAAGAAGCGAGTAATCCCTCCCAGGGAGAGATGCCAGAAAACCAGGGGGCATCAGGCTACAGCAAGGAGTGGGAGGCTAATCAGGAGGATTACGCCAGCGATACAGGCACGGAGACCGACAGCTTGTACGAGGGTCTACCCGGAGAGCTTCCCATGAGGCTCGATGAGAACACCCTATGGGACCCCATCCGCCCATACGTCAAGCATTTGAGGTGGCTTGACTATTTCAAGCCTGGTCTGCTCAAGGCACTGGGGAAAGTGGCCGTTCGTATGAGCCACCCCAGGGATATAGGTTGTCCGCTCCAGGAGCTATCTGGAGTGAAGTTTAAGCGGTCCACTACGAGTGACATCCGAGACGTGGATGCCACTCGAGATTTTGGGGTACAGGTCCAGCCGTTGACCTTACGTAGTTCTAGTACTCAGACAGAACCGGAGATTACGCTACAGACACCTATGGAGGTGGTACAGGAAGCGGTTTCAGCCACCTTAGGAACCGGAAAGAAGGTAGTGTCGTCCACCTCGACACCACCGAGCACTGCTCCAGTCATCAAGGAGGCACCACCAGCTCAAACCTCCGAATCCAGTAAGGGTCAACCCAAGTCACCACCAAGACCACCATCTCAATCCTTACTGGATTGGAACAAGAAGATTCGGGAACGAGAAGCGGCGCGATCAGCTGCACCAACCCCACCAAAGACACCACTGGGGAAAACATCGGTGCAGGACAGGCTCCAGCGTGCCCGAGAACCGGCACACAGTACAACATCAGCTCCAGGTCGAGAGAATGCGGCTCCAGCAGACGAGATCAAGAGGAAGCAGATTACGTGGATGGGCAAGCCACGTCTTTGTTGGAACTGCCGTAAAGAAGGGCATCCTTTCAGCGCATGCCCAGAAGCAAGGGAGACTTTTTGCCAGATGTGCGGCAGGGCGAATTATACAGCCCGTACGTGTCCCAGTTGTGGAGAAAAGTGGAAGGCGATGGGACCGTACAAGAAGGAGTACGGAGGGAATGTTCCTCGGGAGCAGTTGAGGAAGGCTCCCAGACATCGGGAAGACGAGCGGTCGCCTAACCGCGGTCGACCATATTAAGACTCCGTACCCTGGTTACAGAAATGGCAATGACATTGGCGCTATCGGACTATGATTAGATGATTTAAGATTCACGCTACAGTTAAAAGAAAAAAAAGTATTTTGTACCTCGCTACGGCGTCGTACTTACAGTGGCTTTAGCCGAGTGGAGTTATGAGAGGTTGTGGAACCGAAAGTTACAGGCAAATTTGCAAAAACCTGCATAGGTTTGATTAAAAGTATGTCCCAGGACATACGCGATATCGCTACAGTTATATGTTTCAGGTCGTGGGTTCGAATAAACAGTATTAGAAGTTTCGAGGATGAGAGAATTCGAACCAAGATCATGCTAGAGAGTATCAGCAGTATAGTTCCAGAGTCAATAAAACAAACGCATGCAGAAATCAGCTTCAGACTTCAGGATAAAGTCCAAGACGACGTACATTCACCGTACCGTAAAATCTTCCCCAGGAGGACGGGAGTTGTGACGTTATTTTTCGTATGGGGGTCAAATCAAAGTGAACGTCACAAACACCAACTGATTTTTACTGTATTTACGAGCATGGTAACTCAAGACTTAGAATTTAGCGTACAGGTATTAACGATTTTGATACAGATCTTTGATTTAAGTTATAGTTTAAGAATTAAATATGGAGTAACGTTTAGCTACAGTTATGGGTTTTGTTAAGAAAAATTATAGCAAAGACTTAGAATCAGAATGATGGGAATTTAGTATGGAATATTGTTTGAGATTTAAAGTTTGAGATAATGATAAAGTTTGAGTTTTAGTTTACAGTTTTGGAATTTTGAGTATGTGGAGAAGTCAGTGTTACCGTGGAGCGGGACTTGAATTAGTCACCCGGTATCATTTGATGATAGAACCTAGTTCTATCCCTATGAGACTTCTTGGTAGATTGCAGAGGTCTAGCTGAAATGCTAGCGCTCCAGTATAAAAGGAATCTGATGGATGCAGATTGGGATCAGTTTTGAGTTTTGGTTTGGCAGGCCTCAACAGTAATATTGTGACCGTTGCTGTTGTGGAAGCCGTTTGGTCATTTTTAATTGCTTTTGTCTGACAGGCCTCAGAGGACAAGTCATGACCACTTGTACCGCTGAGGAAGTCATAGGTCACTTAGTTTTAAGTTTTATGATCCCAGCTGAAGTCGGTTCCAGGAGAGCAACTACCAAGGATATCCATACTCAAAGTCAGGTTTAGTGAGTACGTTTGGTGAGGTATAAGCCTCCAGTTATCGATATGGTAGAGTTTGGGAATTTATTTATGGATTTAGAATATAGAGGTCAGTTATAAATAATGATAAGATTTAGTTTCGGATTTTTGGATTGGAAAAAAAAGGAGTCGAAGGGAGACCTTCGAAGAGTACGGGCGTGAGCATTCAGCTCTGGTCGCTCGAAGCGAGCAGACGTGTCCAGGAATGGCGTTACAGTTCATGGCATTGCGGAAGGCTACAGATTGAGTATTGTTATAGAAGTATTATTTAAAACAGTGTAAGACGTTACTCGATATTTTATTCATCAGTAATCAGGTATGAAATAATTATTATAATTATCAATAATTAATTGAGTTCGAGTCAGAGTCTTGAGATACGATGCTACTGATTTAATTAAAGAAAATATTTAAGAACTGAGAAAATTATGGGGATATTGTTACAGTTTAGAGTCATGTTCACGATTTATTGTTAATATTATTTTATAAAATAATTATACGAAATATGTTTAATTATTAAACCAATTGCCGTCTAACTGACGTCAATACTAGACACATGTACATTAGTTTTACTAGTTTTGTGGAAGAGAATGTTCTAGAATATCGTTTTTTTATAATTTATTGTTCTAGGTTACTGAATATTAGTTAATTGTGGATTAGCACTAGTAATTAATTAATTTATTTTTAATGTATCGATAAATATCCTTTAGATGCCAATTTACCTGTTTGTCAGGATTAATTTCATTATTATTAGATTCAGTGTTTTGTTATAAAGAAGAATTGTTTGTACGAAGCTACAGTATTTTGTTAATTGTTAAATGGAGGTTTTAGATTATTTGTTGTTTAATAAAAATTGCAAATTCACTGATAATCTACATGAATTTGGAATGATGTAACCCGGACCACTCCCTCTCTCCATAAACCTACACACTGAGCGACACCATGGCATACCGTAACTCTGTTTTTAGTTTTCCAGTCTCTGTTTTTGTTTTGCTTATAAGTTCTGAGCATTTTGTTAAGCTTTAGTTTTTATTTAGTTGCGTGGTTTTGGTGATAATTCCACAGATCAAAAATTATCCGGTTTTTTATTTATGCGTGGTTTTGAAATAGTTCCACAGATCAAAAATTTTATCTAATTCTTAAGATTTACTGGTTTGGTGATTCCAGTGATAAAAATTACCTGGCGCCCTGATAGTATTGAGACTGGAGGCTAAGGATAGAGAACGAAGTTTGTAGCGCGGAATTAATAATTTAATTTTTGTCGTTATAATATATATATATATATGTCGCAAATATTTATGATATGACTTTATATATTATTATATTATTTTATATAGTTTTCCTCTAAAATCTATTATTTTCCGATCACCAAAATAATAACAAATTTTAAACATAACGATTACATAGGATATTTATCGAAAATTAGGATTATAAGATTATTGTGTGATTTATCTCTCTACATGCATATGATACGTACACATTTGCAAATGTTTATGGATGACCTTGAGACTATGAAAGGTAGCGAAATAAGCTAGAGAAAATAATTCATTCGCGCAGTGCAAGTCTGCATTTAGCCGACATCTAGCGATGTTTAATTGCGAATAGATTTGCCGCGTCTACACGAAGGATTTGATCTCCGGCTATTGTCTTATCTCGAGACGCATTCCGCTGACGCTCCTTGCGATTTGTGGGTGGGAGTACTCAGTGCGAAATTAGCATTGAAGCCAACAACTTCGGGAGTGTGTGAAAGATTAGAGAAGAAAAGGAAAAAAAAAAACAAAAAAAAAATGTACGTTACCAGCCGACATTACAGAGGGTTCTCTACGTGGTTTCAACTGGTGAGGCACCAGTTTCATTTTGATGTCAGTATTATTTACTTTCGTTTTTTTTTATAATGAACCAAAACATAAATCTTATCTCTTTTTTTTCTCTTTTTTCTATAGACGTTGTTAGAACTTGGGATTGTCATTGACGTGTTCACGAGGCCCATCAACTCCCTGCTGGGGATGAGGCTTCTCGTTGATGTACGGGAAATCGTGGGGGTTCTCCGTCCTGAACTCGAGGTGGTGACTCCATACTTCCGGGCCTCCTGGCCCATTACGCCTCCTCGGGTTCAGTTGGTGGCACCAAATGTAGAGGAAATTTGGGTACTGGCCACCAACTTAATTGAGACGGCCGAGGACTTTATGAGGAGGCAGATAGGCATTTATTAGAAGGTGTTTTTTTTTTTTGTGATTTTGTTTAATGAAATTTTGTTTTCCTTTTTTTTTTTCAGAGCCGACCTGCCGGGAGCCCCCGAGGAGGTAGAAGATCAGCCATTCCCAGTAGCGGGTTGAGTCTTCGAGGAGAGAAAAACAAACTTCTCCCGCTTTTATAAAAAAATTTTTATATATTATATAATCCATTTTTTTTTGTAAAAAAAAAAAAAGAAAATAAGTAAAATTTTTCTTTTTTTATTAATTAGTAATTAACATTCCTTTTATTTTTTTTTTCCTGAATGGGTCACTCCTTTTGTTTTTTTGTTTTTGAAAATAAGTTTTAGAATTAGTATAATTTTAAGGTAATTTTTAGTCTTAGATTTAATTTTAATTTTAATTTTAAGATGTAAGTATAGGTTTTGCTATGGCTGTGTAGCTTGTATGCGTGAGAGTGAGCGCGTGACATGAAATGCTAGTTATCGAGAGAAAGCGAATGCTCGGCATATGGAGGGGTTTGTTAATCGGTCTCTTTTTTGCCCGCGTTCACCGCTCCCACGGTAGCATAGCATCAATGAGGTGTTGATTATCGACCGTCGTATTGATCTCATCTTAGTAGATCTTAACCGGCAAGTGGAACCATCTTACGGTAGCTAAAGGAACCATTCTCTCAAACAGCTTTTCGTTGACGACGTAGATTACCCGATTTTTACATGAATAATCCTCCTACTGGATGGATTCTAACAATAGTAAAAGGTAAAATTATACCAAAATAGAGGATAATGGTCATGTATGAATGTGGAATGCATGGAGAGAGGTTTTTACAGGTTTTTTTATTTTTTATAATATAGGCAAAGGATTCACCTTCTATGCTTCCTCGCAATACCCTAGACTTAAAAATCATTACAAATTTCATGTTCAGCTTAGTATAAATTATAATTGATTCATCTGACTATCATGAACCTTTGTGCTGATTTAGCAAGGTCATGCTAAATTTTATTTAATTTATTCTTTTTGAAGGAAAGAAGATATTTGAGTATAGTGTTTTAGTCGAGTTGTTCTTATAGCTAGTGGACGTTCGTTGCGATAAGGGGTAAGTTGGCTGATTTTTAGTAAAACCTATTTTCAGTTTTAAAAAATACGGAATTTTGGTAGTGTCCGGTTCAGTTTACAATCTGAATTTCGGTAATTACAGGATTTGTTGCTGAAATATGTGTTTTAATCGCCCACCTTTCGAGATTGTCGATCTAGAATTAGATCTCTTACCAATCCCACTGGAGGAGGTTCTCATCGAGGTACAAGCCCGCTGGTACTTGGATTCGGACCCGATTTTGTTATTCGCGACAAACCAGCGTGAGATCGATTAGATCTATTCTGTGGCACCACCGTCACCCCCGCTGGATGCCGATGGTCGTGTTCTTACCCTATTAGAGGTGAACGGATTAATCTTGTTTTTTTTTTTTAATTTTTTTTTTTTTAATGATTTAAATTTAATGAGAGAAGGAATTTCCTCTATAATTTGTTAACTTATGGATTTCAGTATATGGTAGTCAATTTGCACTTGCATTTCACTGATAATGCCGAGGTTCGTGACAGGTATTTATTGGAAGTTTTGAGAAATTTCCGGGACGTTCGAGAAAACAGGGATAATTTGCGGTTGTTGAACTCAAGTTTAAAAGGTTTCTCTATCGCCTGGCTATTCAAAAGGCGTTAATGGTTGTAAAATTTTTTTTTTTTGGGAATAAAAGGAAATTTTGAATGGATTTCCAGAGGTTGCAATTTCATTTATTTATTTCTCAAGAGTTTCCCCATGATATTTTTATTCTTTAACTTTATGTTTTCTACTGCTATAACTCTCTCACGGCTAACGCGTCTTATTACTGCTGACTAGCCATTTATGCGCAAAGTCAGTCATTCAGTCATCTGGTTTGAAGCTAGCATAATGTGTGTGTCTTTTGGTCAGAAGTACGACCTTGGAGATCCCATTTATTATTTTGTAAGAACCTATGCAGAATTTGCTTATACTCGGAGAATTTTTGCAATCTGGGACCTCAAAATTCATATTTGTGAGTGTTATTACTCGTGTGGTGTACGCAACAATCTGTTACACGTAAGTGTTTAAGTGTTAAGTCAAGGTCAATTGTGTTCATAACGTTATAATTCTATTCGTTTGTCCAGTATTATTTAAGTTGTGGTTCTCTGCCCTACTGTCCTGACCGATTAGAGCGTGAGCTTTTCCTGGCCTGGAGTAAACATCTCTGGAGGGAAAAGGACGAGGATTTAGATGATTGGATGGAGGATTGGATACCGATCTCTTGGCTCTTTGAGGAGGACGGGAAAGAGGAGCTAGAGGGGGAAAAACTCGAGGAATTCGATTAAAATGGTGCAATTTGATCATCACCAGCGTTTACTGGGTGAATCAGGAGATGGCATCACTCTCGAGTCACTTTTAGCTGTCAATTTACTCTTTTCAATAAAGAGGAAATGAGCTTAAAGATCGTTTGTTCCTTCTTTTAACCCAGAACCTTCCCATCCTTTTCAATAACTGTATACAATCTCGGATATAAATAATATGCGAGTGTAAACGGAGAGAAAAAGCGGTTTTTATCTTCTTATCCTTTTTACTTTTAAATTTATTATTATTATTTAATTATTGTTAAATGGCACGATTCGCCAGGTAAGTTAATTAAAATTTTTAAGGAACATGTGACCATTATGAGGTGAGTAAAGTCCTGATGTGCGTTTTTGAGAGAAAATATCTTTTCTATTTATTGCTTCCATTTCCTGTTATTATAGGAGGTGAAATAGGAGTAATAAGGAAGTTTTCCTGGAGCTGAATTTTAAGAAGGCGAATTTTAGTGGACAATAGGGTTTCCTCAGGAGTTATGTCAACGGCTGTAAGAAGCGGCTGTTAATAATGTTGCGCATGCGCTGTGCGAGGTAAGCACTTGTCTCTTAGTTTGATTAAAAAAAAATAATTTCTTTAGTTTTAACAGGAATAACCAATTCTCGTGTTTTCCCAAATGTCCAGGTGACTTAAATATTTGTTAAACTTTGATTGAATTTTGAATTTAGATATATGATTTTCCGAAACTTAATTCTAAATTAATCCCTAATTAGAATATAGTAATATAATTTTTTTTCTTAAAATGTTATGCCGGTAGAATAGGAATCCTTTTTCAAGGTGACGTAAAGTGTCGGTAAATGTATAAGACTTTTAAAGTAACAGAAAGGCCCGAAAATATTTTGGGCCTGGATTTAAAGTATTTTAAAAGAGGATTTCTATTTATCCGTGAAATTTTGATTTAACTTATACATTATTCTTATCTTGTTTAAGATGATTAGATCGGAGCGTTGAAATCTGAGAGGCGAAGGCCTCTCGTGTTACGAGTTGGAGTTGCTGATTTACTTACAGAGAAGACGACACGACTTGGAAGAGTCAGTGGAGTTTCCTGGAGCTTGATGACTTCTGGTTGGTCCTTGATTTGGACAGACCTCGATTTGGAGTCTGAGGTACGTCTGGTTTCTTCTACTATTTTGGGATGTACCTCGCCTGGCTGCTTGTTTTTTTTGTAGGTGAAGCAGCGCTTCTTGCTTGAGCATACGCAACATTTGAAGAATATTGGGATGACGAGGATGACACACAAGACAGCTAAGATAAACGTGTTTCCCGGTGTCATCGTTCGATGGATATCTTCTTCTTGATGGTGCAACGATATTTCGGACATTCGATTTTTCGTTTCTTCCAATCCTGCTTCCCAGGGTTGGAATTTGTCTATTGTTTTCAACGGATCGACGTTTTCGTTGAAGAGAAATACAGATATTTTGGGTTCAGCTGTTAAATTCGTTGATAGCGTTTCCAAGGTTAAGTTTAACCTTATCAAGCTGATGTTCAGCTGAGTGATCTCTTCATCTATGCTTTTGAATATATATTTTCCGCTTCTAATTTCGCATCTACCGTTAACATAGACCATTCCGGTTCCGTTGATGTAATATTCTTTTTCAACTGGATTTAAGCACTTGAAGATTAGCTTTTCTTTCTTACAAGTCGAATATGCCCAAGAATTTGGTTGATTGAGCTTGATCCAAGTGGTTTTACACTCTGGGATGATGCGGACATTACACGTTCTTGAGATATCTTCAGTTGACTTCAAAAGCAGCTTCATTTCACAGTCTACTTCTTCTTGGACTTCCGCAGACTGGAAAGGTATGTCGGGACGACAAGACAAATCGTCCCCGATAGATTTGCAATTTTTGATATATTCAGAATCTGCTAGGTAGAATCTCCTCAATCCTGGATCAGTAACTAGGAACCTTTTTGATGGTAGTATCGTCAGTGTTTGAATTTTACCATTGAGATTTTCTGGCTTTGGCAGTAGTCTCATTTCGTATGACAATAACGGAATTTTATGGAACAGGGGAAAGGTGACAATGATAAGTAGGTAACCTTTCACCCTTGCTACCTTTACTGTAGACACAGCTGACAAGGTTAAAATATCTATTCGGTCAATTGGTTGAGGTAGATTCAAATCCGGATGCTTCCTCATGATGTCGACGGTTGCTCGGTAGAGTTGGCTTGGTGATATAGCTTGTGGGGACAGTCGGACGGCCTTGGTTTCCTTTATGATGGTTTCAGCTTCCTTCAGGACTCGAAGATGGTTACTGGCAATCTCCTTTCGTTCATCCCCCAGCACCATGACTTTCATCAAATATGCGAGTTTACCCAAGGAATTGTTGGTGAAATTCATAAAGTTCGTGGTAGCATCTGCGAGATTATTTAAATTGGACTGCATTTGCGCCTCGCTTTGGAGAATAGTATTGATCTCACTCTTGACGAGGTGAATGACGTTCTGTACTAGGTGCACCATTCCGGCATTGTCCTGATGTAATTTGTCGATCTCCTTGGTGATATGTTCTTTGTCTTCGTAGTCCATGGTTCCAAACAGTTCTAGGGCAATTGTGCCGACGAACCCGAACCATGGAGCACGTTGATTACGGTCAAACGGTGGAGTTTTGGATGTTGTTTCTTCAAGGAGCTGGTCCAAACGGCTTTTAGCTTGGTATATAAAGGTTTGTATTTCCGTTATCAGGTCCATCATCAGGTAGTGCATGCAGGACCCAGAGCCGAAAATTTTGGTACAACCTCGCATAGTCGAGTGGAGATGGTCCCACTTAATGGGATACATATCGACCAATCCTCGGACGTTAATGAAAGAAATGATGCACCAGTTTTCTCCTACCAGGTGAATCTTCTTAAACGGGTCATACAGTAGGCCCGGGTTGTCTGCCAGTGGCTGGATGGTCAGGTCGTCCTTGGATTGACCCCCTTCGATGATGATGGCCAAGAATATCAATAATTGTCTCATAATGGTGAGAGATTTGAAGATCTGAAACAGAGAACTTTATAAAGGTTTAGCCTTATGGTCAAAAGCAGGTTTAGCTTTATTGGGGTTTACCAATTTGCGGTTCCCTTTGTCGTTCAGGTAGATCAGACTCCCAAATTCGTTAATTTCGACGATTTTATAGGGCCTGGTATAATAAACATAGAGTTTATTTTTCCGTGGTTCCTTTAGAACATAAATGAAGTCACCTACCTTGAAGGTTTTGGCATGTATGTGTCGATCGTAACGAATTTTGGAATCTTTCTTTGCCTTATTGAGACAATCAGCAGCGATTTCTCTGACCTCTGACAGTCTACTCATAAGCTCGGCGAGGTAGTTGGAATAAGTTTTGATTCTGGAATAATCGGGGAACTGGGTTGGGAACCGAGCTCTTCGACCAAACATCAGCTCGAATGGAGTGAATTTGGTTGAAGTATGCACATTGATATTGTAACTCAACGCCGCAAGACTCACAAATCGATCCCAGTCCGGATACTTATCCGAGATTACTCTTAAGAAATCTATCAGTGGCTGATGTCTCCTTTCTATAGAACCATTTGATGGGGGTTAGTAACCTGAAGCCGTTAATCTTTGGATTTTTATGGCTTTCGCAAGTTGTTGTATTATTTTAGAGGTAAATAAAGTACCTTTATCTGAGAGGATAACTCTCGGACAACCATAATAGTACATATAACGATCTACAAGGGCTTCCGCAACTGTGGTCGATCGGATATCAGGTATTGGGATTGCTGTTACGGCTTTCGAAAAATTATCCTGGATAGTCAATATATGGACATTCCCACTCCTAGTCATAGGAAGTGGTTCCACGGTATCAATAGAGATTTTCTCGAAGGGTTCGAAGGGAGTATCGGTTATCATCATTGGTTGTTTTGTTTTGATTCGGGTGAGTTTATTCTTCTAGCAGATTTCGCATTTCTGGATGAATCTATAGATTCTTTCCTTCATGCTTGGCCAGTAGAATCTTTCTCGAATTCGCCAAGAAGTTTTCACGACACCCTTGTGGCCCGCAATAGGGCTGCAGTGGTTTTCTTCGATGATTTTATCGCGTAAATCTTCGGTAGGAACTTCTATATTTCCTTCGCGAAGTGTTACCTCGATAGGACAGTCGCCCAATTCTTGTATAAGATAAGGCTTTATATTTATATCATCGAATTTATCCCCCTGTTTCGCCATGCGGAATGTATGGATTTCGTGTTTGAACATGGACACTCTTAAATTTCGTAATCCCTCGATTAAATTATTTAAATCGATTTTCTCGAAATGATTTTTTTCGACAAAGACCGTGAAGATAAAGCACTGACCCAATTTTGTGATTAATACATCACCCATTTTTGGTTTGGCTGTCTTCAGATCTTCCTGATCGATGAAAGTGAGATCTCTTAACAATCGTGAAACTGGTTTCACCAACTCACAATCCAGGGACAGGAAATATACCATGTGATCTCTCACATAAGTGATTCCATCTCGACTGTCCTTAAATTTGATTCGAATTTCAGGTAATTTCCGAGGTCTATCAGACTCGGAGCTCGAGGAAGACGAAACTTCCGGTGGTGAATAGCGTTGATCACTCAGATCCTCCGCTATATCTGAGAAAGGAGGATCAAATACGTACCACGGAGCTTGATTCGGAAGTTTAGGAGGTAAATCTACATTTGTCGCCGGTTCATCTCCCGGGTGTTCGTCAACAACTTTCGGCAGAGTCGTGTGGAGAGGGTCAGATTCATTTTCCTGGGCATTTCCGTCGTCTTGTTGTCGATGTACTTCTACTTGAATCACTGTGGTTCCCTCAGATTGGCTGGCATCTGTTTAGTCTGATTGAGAAGATATCTCCGCTATGATTAGTCCATCATTTGCAGAATTTTGATTTGGTGAACTGGGCTGCTGATTTTCGTTCAGCAAGGTCCTTTCTTGTCCGAGATTTTTATATGTGGATGTCGCTTTGCGTTTTGGCGTTTCAACGTGTGCCATACTGGATGAGGCTGCAGGAACATCTTCGACATTCAGAGTTTGGCCGGTAGAAGGCCTCGCGATGACTGGAGATGTATTGTCGTCAGAACTTCCGGTGTCCTTCCAATAAAAGCTTTTTGTATGATCGTCATAGTCAAGTTCCTTGCAATTTGCCTGCGCAGCTTTCAGCACCGTGTTCTTCCACATAGGAGTGAAAGGACTTCTACCTTCGGTGTGATATTTCTCTCTAATCTCATCAGCTTGCGGTGTCTGTGGAGTTGCAGGGGTTATTTCCACTTGGAGTTTCGGTTCAAAGCAGCTGACTTCACTCGAATCTTTGTTTCCTTCTATATCTTGATTTTTGCGAAGGAATACTTCTTCTCCTTCTTCGTCGGACTCATTCGAGTCTTCAGATTCGTCGTGTTCGTCTGATAAGTAGCCCCGTTCAAGATATTTTCTGATTTCCTTGGCTACTTGAGGGCTGACTACAGGCAGTGGATTGCAATAATTTTCTGGACGAACAGTACGATCCGCTTCTTCATCTGAAACGTTAATTGCTCGTTTTTCTAGGGCTTTATTGGAGCGTTCAAATGATTTTCTCAAATCTTCGCGCATTGGCTGTCGATTTATCGCTTCAGGTGTGTTTTCATCTCCCTGATCACTGGAACTTTTCTCCAATTCGTTGAGCAGATATTCTTCATTTATGAGTCGGACTGCTTCTTCTTCTTCCTCATCTGTTTCTTCCAATTCTAGCCCGGGCTCTGGCTCAATCTCCACTTCCGGGTTGACTGGAGCCTGAGGTGCTGAGGATAGTCCTGGTTGGTTTATCTCGAAAACGTCATCTTCGATACTCTCTGAGACGTCATGTTCGGTCGTACTTATTTCACAATAGTTTACTTTTTTCCGGTTTGGTGTCAGTTCCGTAGCTCGTCTCATTCGTAATCGGGATGCAATTGTATCACTAGGTTGTGGAGCGCTGTTAACCCTAGCTTTGTTTTTACTTCCGGGTATTCTTTCTCGTTTTACAGCCGCTATGGCTTCCTCGTTAGGACAAGAAGTTTTCTTGAGTGGGAGCATCACTACTTCCTCGACCGAATTTTGGTTTGGAGCCCTTTCCTGTGGAGATCTACCCTCAGGATTGTAGGACAACCCTTCGGCGTATTGTTCTGACATTTGATGTCGAACTATAACCGAAAATTTGTATTCACTTAGTTTGAATCTCCATTTAATTTGTCGTTCGGTGACAGTTTGGCTGTCTTTCATCCAAGACATACAAGGGCTGCTTGAATACAAGGTGAAAGGCTTCCTATAAAGGTAAGGCCGAAATTGTTGCACCGCGTACAAGACTGCCAAACACCCTTTTTCATTGTGTGTGTATCTTGTCTCGGTCTCTTGCAAGACTCGGGACGTACAGGAGACAATTTTCTCAACATTTTTATCGGGGTTTCGAGGCGTACGATCTTCGTTCTCCAGTTCCTGGCTCAAGATGCCTGAAATACCAACATCGAAGGAACTGGTTGCCAATATGAAAGGTCGCCTGAAGTTTGGATAGGCGAGGAATGAATTTTTGCATAACGCGTTCTCAATATCCTCGAAAGCCCTTTGCGAATCAACCGACCAGACAAACGGTTTAGTTTTCCTGGTAAGGTCAGTGATCGGTTTGACTCTTTCAGCGAAGTTTTCGATGAATCGTCGGTAGTAATTAGCTAATCCCATAAATTTTCGCGCTTCTGTATGATTACGGGGGTGCGAAGCGTTTTTAAGGGATGAAATTTTCTTTGGGTCAGGTTTCACACCATCTTTAGTGATAACGTGACCTAAATATTCCACCTCGGTGCAGAGAAATTTGCATTTCTCGGGCTGAAAAGTTAGCCCAGCCTCTCGAAGGCGATTGAAAAGTCTTTGGACTCGTACCTCATGTTCTTCAAGCGAAGATGCATAACTTACAAAGTCATCGAGATAGATGAATAGTTCAGTACCTTTTAACCACTCAATGTGGAGTCCATCATACGATGAAAAATTGCTGGAGCACACTCAAGCCCAAAAGGCATACAGCAATATTCCAGATGACCATCAGGGGTGGAAAACGCCGTTTTTTCAGCGTCTCTGGGGTCCATTGATACTTGGTGGAACCCACTGGCGAGGTCAAATACACTGAAGTACTTGGCCCCACCGAGTAGGTCTAAAATATCGATTATGAGTGGGAGGGGGTAAGCATCCCCAATGGTTATCTTATTTAGATTTCGAAAATCACTAACCATTCTCTACTTTAGTTTACCTTGAGCATCAGAATTCTTAGGGACAATCCATAAAGGAGAATTATACGGAGATTTTGATTTCCGAATAATTCCTTGTTTAAGTAGGTTATCCACTTGCTTCTTGATTTCGTCGCGGTGTTCTTGAGGAAACCGGTATTGTGTGATTCGGACCCGGTTTGTCACTCGTGGTTTCGATTTTGCAGGTGAATTTTTTAGAACGTCCCAGGCGATCACCAGGGAGGTGAAATATGTCATGATTTTTCTGAAGAAGTCGGAAAATTTGCTTCCTTTCCGTGCGACTGAGATGATTGGTAGGAATCTTATTAAAGATTGCTTGCATACAATCTCGCTTAGAAAGTGAGTGGATTCCGGATGGGGTTTCCGCTATATCGGAAAATTCGTCAGATGGATCAGGATGATCAAATTCAAATTCTTCCAGCACTTGAGGTTCAATTTCGATTTCTGCTGGATCTGATGTGGTATTGATGACCATACACATCGCTTGATCGTCATCAACTGAGACAACGGCTTCGCCCATTAAGAGTCCCTCTTCAAGAGGAATCTTACGGAGGTAGCCTAGTTTGATCTCAGGATTTACAACAGGTACCGACACGGACATCCGCATACGGGGTGGAATTACGTATGAACGGGATGGTTTTATTCCGAGACTAAAAGGTAAAGGTCGGGAAGGTCGAGATGATAAATTCAGAGATTGATGATAGTATGAAATCTCCGCTTGTTCATTTCTCAGGAAGTTGTTGCCCAAAATTCCGACACCATAAGGGTAAATTCCCATCACAAACATGGAATCGGATCTTTGTACCCAAAACCTTTAATTCTACAGTACCAATTTTTTCCATGGACTGTCCATTCAAACCACGGAGTAGCATCGTGTTACCACGATCCACTCTAATCTCGGGTTTAAGGGCGGAAGAAATTATCGAACACACATCCCCCCTGTATCTAGGAGAAAGCATTGTAATTCTCCATGAAGCGAATTACATGAGTCGAAAATTTTTGGCCCTGCCCCAAGGGACAGGATATATCTCACATCAAGGTCGTTATCCATTGAAAAAGGGATAGGACGAGTAGGTCGATTTTTGGGGACCAGCGTATTCCAATAAAAGGAAATGCCAGCTCGTTCTTTGATGGAAAATTCATTTCCAAGGATGCCCAGATAACCACCTGGTGATCTAGGTACAACCTGGAAACAAACATCTACGTCAAAGATCTTGAGGGTCACAGTTCCAATTATTGGCATACTACTGGTTGCTATGCCGCCCACCACACCATCATTTTCAGGGTAAAAGGTGGTATCATCCCCCAGAGCATCGATGCAAAGGAGATTCAGGTCAGAACCTGTATCCAACAAAACTTCGCATCCGTCCTGGAAGAGGTCTGCAGATGTGATCCAGACTCGTGAACCCTTACCGATGACTAGTGTAAGGGTTTCGGACGTTGAAGAATTCTGAATTTTTTCGCCGTCTGAGTTTTCTGATGAGGGTTCGTAGGTCGGTGAGACTTTCGGGGCGTACTTGCAGTGGCCTCGGTCTGTCAAGCGCCCGTTGAGTTTAAATGTTCGTCGTTGTCTTTTGAGGAGGCAGATTTACTTGCCTCACGATAAGGGCAGAAGTGACAGTTACAGCAAGGGGCCTCTACTTTCAGATGTTCGAGTTTTTCTCTGTCAATGTCTGCAGAGTCGAAAGTCACAACCTTTTTCTTCGCTGAAGAGGGTTCTTCAGTTGGTGAACGTGATGAACTTTTCTTTAATGTCCGTGACGTCAAGTCGTCATCGTAGGTTCGTCCACGTCCCCCTTTACTCGAGGTGTAAGTGTACGTTTGGTAGTCAGCTGATGCTGAGCTATCGTCGGAGTCCACACTGTCTTCGCTGTCTGTAGCGTATTTACTCGGTCTGTAATGCTTTTTAGAGTAAGAGAACGTTCGTCCTCTGGTTTCTCTACGGTCGTAGTAATCGTCGTAATCCTTGCGAGGTCTCTGATAGTCGTCTTTCGAGTAACGTCTGTTATAGTCTAGTTCGTAGCCTTTGTCTCTCTGAAACTGACGTTGATAGTCGTTAGATTCGCGTTTACGCCTTGGTCGTATGCATTCGCGAGTTCTTTCCTCTTTTACCGTTTTATAAAGATCTTCGAGCGTCTTTGGATCTTTTAAACTCGCAAGACATTTTGGGAGGTCAGGCAAAGCGGAATAGAGAGTATCTAATGCAACCTTTTCTTGTTGCGACATAATGGCTTCCCGATTCTCCTCTGGTAACGCGGCTTCCAGGCCTCTGATCATTTTGCGCAACCTGAAAAAGAAATCTTCGATAGTTTCGCCCTCTCTCGGGCTAGCTGAAGCAAGACGTTTGTGCCAAATAAGAGCTAGATCGCCGTCTTGATACCTTTCTCCTAGTATCTCGAGAAGTTCTACGACGCTGTGAATCGGAGTGTATTCGATTCGATCTCTAGCACGACCAGAAATTCTTTTCACGATTTTAGCCACGAACATGTCCTGATGTTTCGGGATGATGCAAGGTAACCAACTCCGTACGATTGCGTCAAATTCCTTGAAATCTTGTTCGCAATTTGGACCTTCTCCGTTAAATTTTGGGAGCTCTCGATAGAGCTTCTTGGCCATGTCATACTGAGAAGGTGGATTGTTTGCATCGTGCAAAGTGGCATCTAGCCGGATAACGGGTCTTTCCTCGTTATTGACCATTTCGCCCCTTAGACCACCGATTGGAGGAGGCGTCAAATTTCTTTGCCTCCTGTTTTTGTTGGTACGAGAAATGGTGGTGACCACAACCTAAGGTAAAGCGTAAGACAAGGATGTTAAACGTCTCTGAACTTTGAGCAAAATTGCTGAGTTGGTCAAAAAGAGAAAGAAAGTATTAATAAATTATTTTTTTCCAACAGCTCAAAGCTGTACAGTGAGGTCGATGTGCGACTTATTGCTGACTTTGCGATTTGGTCGCGAAGTCGAGGACGGTGAACTCAGGCGTTTTGCAACTCGAATTGAGGGGCGAAAAATGCTGAATTTACAATACGTGGAATTGCTACCTATTAAGGTGTGGCAAGTCCACGAAAGCAGGGTGTGGCACTCTCAAGAAAATGCCACGAAACTCAAAATTCTAAGATGTGAAAATTTCGAGAAGAGAATAATAACCACAAAAATCGACCTTTTCTCAAAAATGGTAGAGGAATTATAACTGTGGCTCAACAAGAAAGATTTTTACTTCGAAAATCCCACCGCTGCCACCAGTGTTCTTTATGTTATGTCCGCCGCTAAAATTTAAATTGATTATCCGGGATTTCTCCCTTTGGTAGTGATAGAAAAATTTAGACGAGCGATTTGGAGGTTGCGGCCAACATTAAAGAATACGAGGAAGAGGTATCTTCCTATAATTTATTATTTATGGTGGATCTTTTACTTCGAAGTAAGAACCCAAACGTCTCCGAAGAGACTGGTGATCTTGTGTTGAACCAGTTATCTTACGAAAGAGTAGAATGTAAATCTTTCACCTACCTTTCGATGTTTCTATTTTTCTAGTCACGGCAGGTTAGATCCCTCCAGAACGTTGCAGCTCACTCAGCTTCCTCCTGCAGGATTTGGTTAGATGGGCGCGGCTGGGGTAATAGGATGTAAACTTATGTGCTACTCTCGAATGAATCTCGGAGGCTGAACTTATGATTTTTGGCTTTTTATTACTGATTTAGCTACAATTCACTTGTACACTGCATCCTTTACACAAATTTTCAACAATTGATATTTTAAGATTATTTATTATTCACGAATATTTTTAGAAGATTTTTATTTTATGTTCAATGCGTCCTTTTTACACACCCTAAAAGTGATTTTATGCGCAAAATAACTCAGCCCGAGATGGAATCGCAAATTCACGTAATTAGCGTCACTATTTCAATCGGACCGGAAGTTTCTATTAATCTTTGAGGATTTTTAATAGATAAAGAGGTCGATTATTGATTTTCATCGTCTAAGCGGAATCCTGCAATAATCGACTGCAAAAAGATGTCAATTTTAGAATGCCTTATTGATTATTCAACGCCGAAGCGGATTCCTGCAATAAGGATTAAATAGAAAAATATTAAAGATCCTCTTATTGACTTTTCAACGCCTGGGGCGGAATCCTGCAATAAGAGTGCACGAAAGTTCGACGTTCGAATATTCGCGGACCGTAAGTTAGAAGAACCGACTAGCCCTGAGCTATGGGTGCTCAGCTTTCTCATAAACTTTGATTTCGCGATTGATGGGGAATTTTCAATTATTGTCATTGGTGGAAGGTGACGACAGTTCATTAATTGTTCGTTCGTCTTGTTGCAGTTATCCTCCTACTATTCTTTATCGCATAAAAAAAAAGTGGAACAAGCTGACGCTGTGTTTTCGCGCGCTTTTGAAAAGAAGAGCTCTGTAATAATTATTTTTGAATGATTATTAGAATATATAAAAAAAATTATTTGGACATAACAAACTTAACACTCAATAATTTTCTTAGAGTAATGAATTGCACAACCCTCTTCTATATTATGTGAGAATAGTTATTATTCCTGGACGTGTTTTTTTCAGTGTTTTTTTCTGTGTGCTAACCTGAGCTCGGTTAACTTTTGTCGCAGTGAACTTTTTATTTGTTCTAGAGTAGCAGAACTCCAATTCTCTTGATTACGGGCGTAAGATTGAACATATTCCGGAATTGCTTGTCGTGCTTTCGGATGCAAGCAAATGACGTCCTATGTTTGTTTTTCTCGGCCTTGTGATCGTAGCGCTTGACCACATATTGACGAACTTAAAAGGTATTCTGGTTTAATAACACCCAAAAGAAGCTTGCGTGCTAATTACGTGGCTGCTTTGGAGCCATTTATTGCTGATTGGTAAACTTTCTTATGACAATAGATACCATTTTGCAAGTGAACCATCTGCATAAAAATACGTGAAATTTATTAAATATAAATACAAGAAAGATATTGGAGACTGCAATATTTTTTTCATTCATTTCCACTATCGAAGGTCGGACCGTACAACTGGAAATCATCATCAACATTTGAAAAACACAATTGTTTTGCAGCTGATAAAGTCTTTGAAGGAATAGGAGATTTTTCAAGAGATCGCTATAAAGTGATTTCAGGTTTTTTTTTTTTCGAATCATATACCTTATCCTCAGGAATAATTAATATAACTGTCTGCAAATGAGATAGCAACATAATTTTTCACACACTTATTTAGATTTAAAAATGATATATAATATAATAATTTTTCGTATTTTTATAATTAAATACTATGTCATTGATGAATTATACTGATCTTAGGTGATTTTTCCATTGCTTCACCTTCATCAAATGAGGGGTTTCGATCTGAGTGTTCCAATTGTTTTTGAACTAATATTGTTGAAGCAGTTAATCGCTCCTATACAATAATAAACAATACAATGATATATAATGCAATGAAATTTTAAACTTTATCGTTTTACAAAATAAAATAAAAACTGGAAAACAAGTACATTCGATACTGAATTGCTGTATATTCTTAAATATACTTATCATTTATAAATAATAACTCAATTTAAATAACTTCATTTTCAATTTAACCGATCGAATATCGTAAACACTACTTGATTTAATTACCTTTAATGAAATCTCAGGGCTGGTATCAGAAGAAAGTTCCGTGGAATCATCTTTTAAAGACGATTTCTACACAATTAACAACGGAATATAATTACCAAATTAAAACAAAAATTAGAAGAAAATCAACAAAAAATTTTAAATTTCTATTGATGAAGTAATTAGGCTCTCATTCCTATATCTAAATTGCAATGTAATAATCAAAATAAAAATGACTGACCTTTGATGGTGTAACTTCTATGATATTCTCATCATCAGAGGAAACTTCGAAATCAGAATTATTTAGTTCATTTTTTTTTTAATTCTATTACCATCTTCTTGGCTTTAAATAATAATATAATCAATGAATTAGAATTCATCAAATATTTTCATAAATTATTGACGTTATAAAAAACTATGACAATGATAAAATTCCAAGTTTAAAAACCAAAATTACAATGAATAGTCTAGCGAAAAAATTATATATATATACATATGTATATATATATATATATATATATATATATATTTATATATATTTATATATATATATATATAGTGACCACGTCACTACTTATATTATTTGATACTCATAATTTCGGATAAGTCCGTCAACCATCGATCGCCGAATATTTTCCCCCACGCGAATACGATATTCGGTAACAACAGTTCACACAAGTACACAGTACAGTACACGCGTACAATAAAGAGATACATGGCAACTAGCTAACACATATCTAATGCGACCAGCATTATTTTGTATTATATAATTTATTAAATAAAACTAATTCTTTATTACTCTGTTAATATAATCAATCGGAGTCAGATAATTTATTTATGGTAGCGATTTAGTTCCAAGAACTACATCCCTGTCACTACATTGGTGACTGCCCGACATGATTTTCGAGAGAATGCCATTTCGTGCACACATTCCACGTGGCAAATAGTACGTTGAGTGTAAAACACCGCGTCTACGTTCTTTGCAACAGTGAAGTGTGTGAATTAAGTGTTGTGCAAGCCTTTTGATCACGGCTGGTGCATTGCGGGGCATTTTGGACATATGCCGCTCTGGTTTATAATTTAAGGGGCACCATCGTGGTGCAAATTAAATTGTGGTAAAAGTGATCAGTGAATTCCTGTGCAAATACAGTAAATAAAATTATCGTTCGCGTTAATTTTCGCCCAGTGATAATTTTCGTGCGACTCAAAGCATCTCGAACATTCCTAAACGGTGAGCCAGATTCGACGGACACTCATCCGCTTACAGTGGTATGAAAATTTTGTGTTAGTTTTATTGCGTTAGTGTTCCTCGTATATTAACTATGTCGAATCCAGAGAACAAAAAAGGTGATGAGTTTGTTGACGCTAAACCAATGATCGTCAACTCACTCAAGGCACCTCACTTCAACCCGAAGCGAGTGAGTTTATGGTTTGCGCAGCTTGAAGCTCAGTTTGCGATCCACGGCATAGCAACTAAGAAAGAGAAATTCAATCACGCGCTTTCTCTAATTGACACAGAGTATGCATGTGAGGTTGAGACCCTTATCACCAACACACCAACGACAACGTCATACGCTATTTCGCAAGATGGTTTAACTGGGTATCGTACGTCCATCGACCAGTCCTTGGGTATCTCCACTTCATCTTGTACCCAAGAAGTCTGGAGATTGGTGACCATGTGGCAACTATTGACTACTCAATGCATGTACGATACACAATAACTACCCGGTCAGACAACTCGACGATTGTACCGCAACGCTGCACGGTAAAAATATATTTTCAGTGGTAGATTTGGTTAGAGCCTTCAACCAAATTCCCGTCGCCGAAGAAGACATTGAAAAGACAGCCATCATCGCTTCTTTTGGCTTATTCTAATTCCCATACATAACGTTTTTAAATCGAAATGCCGCGCAAACTTTCCAAAGTTTCATTGATGAGGCCACACGAGACCTACCATTTGTCTTCCCGTACATCAACGACGTCCTAGTAGCTTCAAAAAACCAGGAGCAACACCTCGAGCACTTAAAAATTTCATTTCAATGCTTACAAGACTACGGACTTATCATCAACGCAGCAAAATCGGCGTTGGGCCAGCATGAGCTAAAATTTTTAGGTCATCACATCAGCAATAAAGGTATCAAGCCGTTGCCCGACAAGGTAGATGCAATGATTAACCTAAAATTTCCTAGTTCGATTTCTGTATTACGTGGTTTTTTAGGTATCATAAATTTCTACAGGAAATTTATCAGAAACGCTGCAGAAATCCTTGCACTGCTGAATAACTTGCTCGATGGACCAAAAGTAAAAGGATCAACGCTCATCGTCGAGACACCTGAACTTCGACAAGCTTATGACAACGCGAAGCAAGCATTAGCCAACGCTGCAATGTTTGCGCATCCAATCGACGACGCAACTTAAGCTATTTTAACGGATGCATCAAACACAGTCATTGGTGCAGTTCTGCAACAACTAGTTGACGGAGAATGGCAACCACTTGCTTTCTTTAGCAGAAAACTTCAACCATCCATTCAAAAATTATCGACGTACGATCATGAACTTCACGCCATCTACAAAGCTGTCCGACACTTCCGTCATATTTTTGAAGGTAAACAAGTTGCGATTTACACGGATCATAAACCGTTGCTTTTTGTTTTTCAGCAACGTACTGAACAAGCATCACCGTGGATATTTCGTCGCCTAGACTTTATTGGCCAATTCGCGAGTGATTTTGGACACATCTTTGGACATGAGAACATCGTTGCAGACACGGTGTCGCGCGTTGAAGCCATTTCGACGCCGATTATCACGCACGAGCTGGTAAACGCTCAGAAGAACGATCCTGAACTTCGAGATCTTCTTGGCAACGCAGCAACGTCACTACAGTGGCAACAAATTGTCTTTAACGACCATACGGCCGTAGTTTATTGTGATGTTTCATCAGGTAAACCATGTCCATACGTTCCTGGTCAACTTCGAAAGAAAGTTTTCGATGCGCTCCACTCTCTGGCACCAGAGCATCTTAGAAACTGGTGAGCAAACGCTACGTCTGGCTATCAATCCAGAAAGATTGTCGAGAATGGGCCAAAGCTTGCATAAACTGCCAGCGAAACAAGATCCATCGTAATGTATCTTCCCCTCTTGCTCGTTTTTAATTGCCGACGAAACGTTTTTAGCATATACACATCGACCTAGTTTCTCTATCAGTATCTCGCGGCTACAACAAGTGCCTAACGATCGTCGACAGATTTACCCGGTTTCCAGAAGCCATAGCACTTGAAAATGGAGACGCAGATACTGTCGCACTCGCGCTGTTTCGAGAATGGATCTTAAAATACGGTGTATCAGCCAGAATAACGTCCTACCAAGGAGGACAATTAAGATTATCGTCGTTTCGATCGCTGAGCAAATTATTTGGCAGAACACATTTGATGACGACGTCGTATCATCCTCAATCTAATGGACTAGTGGAACGCCTACACCAACAACTCAAGGCCGCACTGCTGTGTCACGACGACAATTGGTTTGACGCGCTACCAGTTGTCTTGCTTGTTCTACGAGCTGCCTGGAAAGAGGACATACAAGCTACCCCAACTGAGCTTGTATACGGTGAACCGATTCGTCTACGAGGTGAACTACTAGTTCCGTCTAATAAACACGCAAATGCGGAAAGCGTTTTACGTGACTTAAAAGCATATTTTAATAATTTGGAACCGGCCGAAACCTCGCGTCATGGACAGCGTTCTGTTTTTTGTTTTAGAGACCTCAACACTTGTTTCCACGTACTGGTAAGAGTTGTGCAGATTGGACCATCATTCTCAGTTCGGTATGAGGGTCCATACAAAGTTGTCGCGCGTCACGATAAATATTTTATTGTCAACTACAAGCGCACAAACACTGCGATTTCCATTGACAAACTGAAACCTGTCTATTTCGTAGCCGACGACGCATAAAATTATTTTTTTTAATGTATAATTTAATCCCGTTTAAATTTATTTTTTTTTTGTTTATTATTAATTGTATTCTCTCTAGTGAGTACTTTCTTCACAACGTAGCAAACATGCTCAAATTATCATTTTTTTTTTGCATTGTAAATATTTCTTATTATTTTTCATTTGTAAATAAGCATCATATTTTTTTTTAAGAGAGGAAGTACTGTAGTGACCACGTCACTACTTATATTATTTGATATTTATAATTTCGAATAAGTCCGTCAACCATCGATCGTCATCGATCGCCGAATATTTTCCCCCACGCGGATACGATATTCGGTAACAACATTTCGCACAAGTACACAGTACAGTACACGCGTACAATAGAGAGATACATGGTAACTAGCTAACACATATCTAATGCGACCAGCATTATTTTGTATTACATAATTTATTAAATAAAACTAATTATTTATAACTCTGATAATATAATCAATTGGAGTCAGATAATTCATTTATCGTAGGGATAACACACATCCCAGTCACTACATATATATATATATATATATATATATATATATATATATATATATATATATATATATATATATTGTGACGGGGTGACCTCGTGTTCGACTGCCAGGTCAGCAATAATTAAATTTCGCGCCATTTTATTTTGCGCATCCGCCCTCGCGCTGAAGGTATGTAGTTTCGCAGTGTGACAACAGGGAGTGAATCAGGCACACCTCGTCGCTAGACGCCAGAAAAAATAATTCTCAACCTAGAAACCGAGCTGAGCAGTCGCTCAACCTAAACTACTTACTAGTTTTTTTTATTTACTGGTGCTAAAGTTTTTGTCAGGCAGACCCCTTTGTTAAGTCTCTTTTCTGGTAAAGTTTCTTTTGATCTTTGTTTTCCGTCCAGTTGTTCCTAAGGAGGATTCAGAGGATGGCTCAATACCTGGGACAAGTCGACGTAAGTTCCTTGGAATTGAAGTTAAATTTATATTTCAACAAAATTTGTCAAACAAGTGAGGGAATTTTCCCTAAGTCATTTATCGTCTTTTATTAATTTAATTTATTTATATATTTATTTAATTGATTTTTATATCTTGATTGATTTATCCATTCGCTGTGCATACCTAACTTTTATTCGTCGTCCGTACTTTCTCGTCACTGTACGAATAAATCTAAATTAAGTTTAGTAAATATTAATTTATAATTATTAATTAAAAATAATAAAATAAAATAATATTAGATTTGAATATCCAAGTGAGAATTAACAGGCCCGACGAAAGAGTGTCGCGCATGCGCAGTGGAACTCTGGTTGGTTTCTGCAGTAATTAAATTTATGAATTAATTTTCTAAAGGCTAAAATTTCAACTAGTTATTATTAATTAAATAAACGATTAATTGTAATAAATTTACTGTAGTTATATTTATTTATTCGTTAATTATTTCAACCTATTTTCACTATCCTAAATCGAGCCGCGTACTCGGCTATATCAGACATTTACGAACCCGGTGCTCGACATCCACACGAACATTTTCAGAAGGGCTGTCCGAACCTCCTGGTACGGGTAAGCAAGGGCAGACCCTTACAATATATATATATATAATTTTTTAATCGTAGTAGCTGAAAGACACTTTTTTTTAAATCCTGGTTCGTCATATTGTGAAGGCGAATAACTTCTTGGTTTTATAAACTCTCTTTTACAAAACTTTCTTGAAACTTTTTGTTTCTTGGGACTTCTTCATTTTTTTAGCACATTCTTTAAGCACTTTCATTTCTTTTTCTAAATCTTCTTCTACTACTACATAAATTTTTTATTTTTGAATTATTATATCGCTTTTTACTTTCAAATAAATAATAATTATATATGTTATGTCCTAATAATTTTTTTTTTATTCTAATAATTATTTAAAAATAATTATCACAAAGCTCTTCTTTTCCAATGCGCGCGAAAACGTAGTGTCAGCTTTTTCCACCTTTTCATGCGACAAAAAATAGTAGGAGGATTACTGCAATAAGGCGAACGAACAATCAATAAACTGTCGTCACCTTCCACGAATAAGAATAATTAAAATTTCCTCATCAATCGCTAAATCAAAGTTTATAAAAAGCCTGAGCACCCATAGCTCATGGCCAGTCGGTTCTTCTAACTTACGGTCCGCGAATATTTGAACGTCGAACTTTTGTGCAATCTTATTGCAGGATTCCGCCCCAGGCGTTGAAAAGTCAATAAGAGAATCTTTAGTATTTTCGATTTAAACCTTATTACAGAAATCCGCTTCGGCGTTGAATAATGAATAAGGCATTCTAAATAATTTTTATTTTATGTTTGATGCGTCCTTTTTACACACCCTAAAAGTGATTTTATGTGCAAAATAACTCAGACCGAGATGGAATCGCAAGTACACGTTATTTGCGTCACTATTTCAAACTGGACCGGAAGTTGCTATTAATCTTTGAGGATTTTTCATAGATAATGAAGTCGATTATTGTTTTTTCAACGCCTAAGCGGAATCCTGCAATAATTGACTGCACAAAGATGACAATAATAATAATAATAATAATAATAATAATAATAATAATAATAATAATAATAATAATAATAATAATAATAATAATAATAATAATAATAATAATAATAATAATAATAATAATAATAATAATAATAATAATAATAATAATAATAATAATAATAATAATAATAATAATAATAATAATAATAATAATAATAATAATAATAATAATAATAATAATAATAATAATAATAATAATAATAATAATAATAATAATAATAATAATAATAATAATAATAATAATAATAATAATAATAATAATAATAATAATAATTTATGTTACAGTATCTTTGGACGATTACAAATCACATACAACACAATTTGGCCAAGAAGATGGAGTGTAGACTACCCCATCGATGAATTAACTTCAATCATTGAAGGACAGTTGCGATTGATGATTATTGATGGTGTGAATATCAATAATAGTCGAATAATTATTGATAACGAAGAAGCTAATCTGATAATAAAGGATGAAATTGGGACGTGGTTATTTCAATGAACTGCTGACGACGAGGAGCTAATTTCAATGGATTATGTGGTCAGTCAAAACTTTGTTTCAATTTTTTATGTCATGCTTGTTGCTGCACACTCTCAGCATGACCAAAATGTCGTAGCAGTTGATTTGCAGCAAGAACAAGAATATGATGAACTAATTCTATCGAATGATGATGATGATAATGATATGATTACAGATATCGATGATAATGATGATACATTCATATTAACCGATGAGGAGGGGGTGGGGTTGCTGTATAATTTGAGTGGTGAGTGGAGTGTGGATGAGAAGAGTGCTAGTGATGATTATAGTAAATTAAAGAAAAGTTCATCATGTTTTCGTTGTTATTATTACTATAATTTTTTTATTCATGATTTTTATCATCTTCTTCTTCAAAAATAGTAGACTAAAAAATTGAATTTTTTATAATACATCGATGTATGTTTTTTTTTATAATGAAAATCTACAAAATTTTGTGAGTTCTTATAATGTAAGTTTTTATAATTTTAGGATTTAAAATAGTTTCTTGAAGTTTTTTATAATATTAGTTAATATAATGTAAACTGTAAAATGAGCGAATCAACTAATTGGATCTAGTTTAGGCGAGGTGAATAAAACAATTAAAAATTACACAGATTTTAGCACAAAATAAATTATAGATTTATTGACATTTATTTACACCTTAAAAATTATGAGAACTTATGTTCAAGCGAATGCGACAAGGAATTAATACGCGATAGCGAATGCAAGCTCACAGTTATTTTATTCACGTGTAAATTTACACGTGGTCAGTAGCGGTTAAGTCAGCAATAATTAATTAACAATTAATTCATGGCTAAAGAACAATTTATTTATTCTCAATAAATAGCGGCCTTGATATACTGTCTAAATATTGAGGATAATTCAGCGTAGCGGTTTAGTTCAATTTTATACAAGTTAATTACTGAAGCGGTTCAAGCACGAGGTTGCAAGTAGCAAAGACATGTTGTAGAATGAATATTGGTAGCGTCGTTGAGTCGTCGAGGAGCTTGGTGTCGACGTGGCAGCCTTGCTGCACATAACGAATTTTCCTATTGGCTTAAAAGCGCACTAACAGGTATCAGTTGATAGCGAGCTCTCTCATAGGCTGACCAATATAAAACGAATTTTGTGATTGGTCAGCTTGTAGCGGGTTCTCAGGACGTCTTGACACGATCCTGAGTTAGAAATTGTATGTGCCGGGCCCAAATAGCGAGTGACCCGGCTCTATTCTGACCTTCAATCAGTAGCGAGCTCGGCAACTCCCGAACCGAGCGGAAATGCACGAAGCTTGATTCAAATTAATCAAGCTCGTGACTGAACATAAACCTAAAAAAAATTTTTTCTAATAATGTAAGTTTTTTTATAATTTGAGGCCTTCAAAATATTTTCTTGAAGTTTTTTTAGAATATTAGTTAATACAATGTAAACCTAAGAAAAATTTTTTAATGATGTAAGCCGAATAATTTTTTTATAAGTCTTCGAAGTGTGAATAAGAGCTTTTTTGCAACCTCGCTGACATCTTAGTCCTAGTATCTGAAATTACTGCCACCATAACAGAGTGTGCGCAGAAGAATATTTTAAATTTCCCGCATATCCCTAATTCTTTTGTTCTAGCAGTAAACTATCCACAATCTCAAAAACATCGCCAACCATCCTACTCGTTGCCCAGCAAACGTTAGCTCTAGATTCCCTACACACATTATACTTAGTGGCTGTGGCTGTGTGTGTGTGTTAAGATATCCTTAACCTCACTTTCCACTCCCCCCCCCCTCACCGTAAAAGCCATCCTCGTGATTCTAACATCCATAAATACAGAGCATGCGCAAGCCAACTTTGTTTTAAATTTTCCCCCGCGTAAATGACACTTACCTTGCTGCAAACTTCTGTTCAGAGTTAACTTCATCGAAACCATAATAATTTCTACAACACATGCTCAGTCGAATATTTTTTTTTTTTTTTCTAATTGCCATGAGTATACAATAATTATTAAAATTTAACTATAAACATAAGAAAACTATGCTAAGGCCTATGAAATAATCAGTAAATAGATAATTACATTTTCTAATTTTATTTTTTATTTTATGAAATAAAAGTATATTTTATGTTGACCAGATAGCAAATTCAAATTGACTGTATTTACTTAATGAAATCTTAAGTAAAATGCTGTTCTTCGACAGTGTTGACAAGGTTTTTGATTGTGTCCTCATTGGCCCTTAATTGGTTGTTCGTCCGTGTCCGAAAAAAGACTGTAAATTTACCATCAAGCGCAGAAACCACTCTGGGTCCATACTGCGTTGGAATTATTTTTAATTCGGTAATTTTGTACATTTTGCCAACTTCTAATTCTTTAAATTTTCTGGTTGGCATAATGTTTTCTAAATTACTAATTTCATTAAGTTTCTTTAAAACCATCCTAAAAAGATATTTAATTAATTAGCTAATTAATCAACTAGTTAATACATTCATAAATATCCAAAATATTTTATCAAAATGTATAAGTATTATAAGATTATGACTTACGTATTTCATAAAAAAAATGAATTTTATAAATATTATAAGCAACTTTTATAATAAACTTTTCACAGACTGTTCACATGAATGTTTCAGCATAGACTGAGTGCTGAGAGCTCGAGAGCTCAGAAATTATTTGTCTACCCCCACTACAACTCGCAAACAAGTTCAAACTTGACGGATGACGCAATCGATGACGTCATCTAGTAAAAGAAAAGGGGGGGGGGGTTAGCCGATAGATAGCATCCTCTCAGCATGCTTCTCACATGCACTTGTCCACACCTCAGTTTCAATATATAAGACTTGACATTAATACACTTGTAATACACACAAACTAACACAAGCTGTAGACGGTAGGCAGCTAATGCCAGCTCTGGGGGTGATGCGAATTACTACCTTTAATCTGGTAGGCTGCCCATGACCCAATCTAGTTTGTAACAGATGTGTGAATGTAATTTTTTTACGCAATTACCATCGTACATACTTTTGAAAAACATCCAAAAATAACCTCAAAAGCATGTTTTACTCGGTAAAATAGGTCTTACCAACCGCTACTACAACCTAATCGACGGCCAAAACAAGTTTACCGACGGGCAATATCAATACAGACGATAAAACAGTGCTTACCAACGATCAAATCAGAATTTCCCGACCGCCAATCTAAGGACAGCCGGTAAAACAGGTCTTATCGACCGCCAGTATGTCCATCGACCGCTGACAGGTTACCCTCCGTCGATAACTGAGCACGGACTATAACCCACAATCTGTTTTATCGGGGGGTAAACTCCCCCTGATCAACTACTTTCGATGTTTTACTTCTTTATTAACAATCTAAGAAATAAAAAAATAAAAAACGTAAGTAGAGGAATCAATAAAATTTATTTATTTATTTATTTATTTATTTTTTTTTTTTTTTTTATTGTTGAAAGCTACATAACAATAATTAAAAAACAAATTTACTTGCATTGTTTAAATGATTGTTGTAAATAAATTAATTGTTAATAACATTTAATATAAATTTTTTTTGAAAAAAAAAAAAAAAACGCTAAATGAAAATAACGATTTTTAAGAAATAGATCGTTTCTTAAACAAATTTTTTATTGCTAAACAGTGCATTTGCTAACCAACAATTTTTTTTTTTATTCAATATTAATATTAAGCAACCATAATTTTTTTTTAAATCATTATTTATCATGTTCTCTTATATTAGAAAAAAAAATTTCTTTATTCATTTATTATTTGTTTCTTAAGCAAACAATTTGTTATAAACAAATAAATTTTCACGCAATATTTTTTTTTAAATACTAAAAACACCTATGCGTTTTTTTCTTTTTTTGTAGAAAAAATTTTTTTTTTATTTTTGATATGAGTTTGTAAATTATCGTACACTTGGACTTGTCGCTATCGTCGTGTTCCTCTTCATTGTTATTAAAATAACTTATTGAAGATACGACTACAACACTTCAATTCTTTCTTATTTTCCATTAATCGTTAAACAAATTGAGCTTTTGATCAAAGCTCTGAGTTAATTGCTTAATGAATTATGAATAAAAGTAATTTTTATGGATACTTTTTTATAAATATAAAAAAATTTCAAATTAGCAAATTCGCGTTTTGGCAATGAAAAAAATTTTTTACACTGAGAGAAAAAAGTGAATATTTTCAAGTAAAAATACTTGATCCAAGTATTTTAGATACTTGAATAGTGCTAAGTAAATAATTTCTTAATTCTAGTAACAATGCTTATAAAATCTATTAATACTAAAAACTTAGGCTCAATTAAAAAAATACTAATGTTAAATGTCAGAAAATTGAAATTTAGAATTTAAAATACTTGAAAGAAATGATTGAAAAACTTTAATTTAGTAATTGAAATAGTCCTATTGAATAATAAAAATTCATATCTAGTAGTTAAAATACTCAAGTTCAATAATTAAAAATTGAAGATTAGTATTTAAAATACTCGTGATCAGTATTGAAATATTTTATTTTAGCATTTAAAAGACTTAAATTTAATAATTATAAGTTTTCATTTCTTACTTAGAACAGTGAAGTATAATAATTAAAAATTTTCATTTAGTATTTGAACAACTCAAGTTCAATAATCGAAAATTTATATATAGTAATTAAAATACTTAAGTATACTAATTGAATATTCTCATTCAGTATATGAAATATTCAAATTCGAAAGGTGAACATTTATATTTAGTATTTTAATATAATCCGTATGGATGCTTCCTCGGAATCCTCTGCGCTGTTGGATATGCCTGAAAATCATTCCAAAAATCTACTCACGGATATTTTCCCCTAGGGTACTTGTACTCTTGAAATAGGATACTATCCTAAAGCGAGTAGTTGACAACGCGACTTTTTACTCCTCTGAGCGGAATTTTCCGCTTTTATTCTAACTGTCCAACTAGGAAAATATTGCAGCACTGTTCTGCGCCTAATGGTGATTCCTGGTACTAGTTTTTTCTGTTGCACTCTACGTCTCTGCACTTTGTTATTTTCACTCGCCTTATTTTTTCTCTCCCTTTATATATTTAAATTTTTTTATTTTTTATTTTTTACACGCATTATATTTTTTTGTATTTCTTTCGTTTTTTTTTATAAATGTAAATGTTGTGACTCGTCACACTATGAAAAAAAATTCCATAAGTTGAGAAAAAAATACTCTTGTACTGAAAAAAAATCACTTGGGCTGAGAATTTTTAACTTCCCGCTAAGAAAATCGACGATTTTCAAAAATTTCGGGACTTATTGTTTTCACCCCGATTTTCGAAAATCGAGTTTTCATCTGATGTCGACGTTTTGAGGTCCTAGTAAGCTATTCTGACTATTTTCAGAATGATGTCCGTGTGTGTATGTGTGTGTGTGTGCTCGTGTGTGTGTGTGTATGTATGTAAACTCTTTGTAACTTTTGAACTAATGAATCGATTTGGATGGTTGAGGTGGCAATCGAAAGAGCTTGTTAGCCATCAACTTTCCTGGAAATTTCAGATTATTTGATCAAATAGACTCGAAAATATTTGCGAATTACGAAAAAAAAAAATTTTTTTTTAGTTTTTTATTGATTTCTTAAAAACGACTTATACGATCGACTTCAAAATCTAATCAGCTCTAGTACTCAATAAAACGCGTCGATTGCCACCTCAAACATTAAAATCGGATAAATCGTTCGAGAGTTATCGCGGGAGAAAGAAATGGTGAAAAACGGTTTTTTCTAAATATTTTCGAAACGACTGACGCGATCGATTTTAAATTTTAATCAGCTCTAGAATTCAATAAAACGCGCCGATTGCCACGTCAACTATCAAAATTGATTGATTAGTTCAAAAGATATCGGCGTTGAAATGTTAAAAAAATAACATTTAATGTTATTTTTTCCGGATAAATCATAATATAACGTACTAAAATGTGCCTGATATCATACCAACTCATCTTTTTTATGGTTTCTTTTGATCATATAATGTCATCGAACTTGGTTTTTAGTTTAAATCATATTATCAACAAAAAAATCGATAAAAAGTAGTTTTTAATATTTTTATCGGATATTTCATATTTTATTGTTTCTTATATGAGTTAAAACTTACTTAAATCTTGATTTTGATCCCTGACATTGATATCTGCCTCAATACACTTATTTTACTGAACATAATCAGGAACTAAATTTTAAAAACCGCTTCATTGATGATTTTCGATTCTTAAATTTTCAAACTTAAGCATAACAGGTAACTTGTTAGAGCTTGAAAAGATCGTAAAAAAACAGTTGCATCCGATAGCATTTTCGAAGAGCTCGAAAATATATCTACACTCATGTTTTCGAGCTCTTTGAGGTCGAAAACAGTGGGAAGTTTTGAGGCTGGTCCGCAGGGTCAACCGACGCCCAGATTTTTTTTATGTATTACAATATTTTTTTTTTTTTTTGTTTTAGTTCACGAACTTTTTTTTGACTCAATACAAAAAATGTCTTTAGCCAAGAATGAAGTTCCTTGACTTGAGAAAAAAATATTCTCACTAAAAAAAAAAAAATCACTTGGAATGAGAAATTTTTTACATAGCTTAAAATTTTTTTTGTTTTAGTTCAAGAACTTTTTTATTTGACTTAATACGAAAAATGTCTTTAGCCAAGAATAAAGTTTCTTAACTTAAGAAAAAAATATTCTCGAACTTTGAAAAAAATCGATTGGTCCAAGAAAGATTTTTCTTGGCTTACGTAATTGCATTTTTGAATATAGAAATATGTCAACTTAATTCAAGAAATAATTGCTTGTTACAAGTAACATGCATCTAGTAATATATTACCAGATCGAAGCAATAGTTGCTAAAAATAACAAATATTATACTACAATTTAGGAAATAATTTCTTGTTCTAAGTAATCACAGAAAAAATATAAATAAAAAAAAAAAATACTCGAAAAAAATTGTTTTTTCTCTCAGTGTATGAAACGATTTTTTTCTTAAAAATCGTTATTTTCATCAAAAATTTTTTCCTCAAAAAAAATTTTATCAAATCTTATTAACAATACATTTGTTTATAACAATTATTTAAACAATGCAAGTGAAAATTTTTTAAAAATTATTGTTGTGTAGCTTTTAGCAACAAAAAAACAAAATAATCTAAAAAATACAATTTCTTGATTTCTTTATTCACGTTTTTTATTTTTCAATGCTTAGCTTTTTAATAAAGAAGTAAAAAATCGAAATTTTTAATTTATCTAATTAGGGGTTTTTTGTTTAGAAATAATCAGCGTTTTTATGTAAACTTTCAGCAAGTAAAAATTAATTATTAATTATTCAATTAGTTAATTATTCAATCTGTTTTCGATCTGTTGTTTTAAAAAACAATTGCGTTACGGGCAGACAAAACTCGATTAATTCTTGATCTTTAAAAAATTTTAGTTCTGAAAATTTACAAGGACTAAACTAGATTATATCATGGACTTGTAATATTTTTTATTTATTGTCAATATTTATAAAAAATATATTAAGTTACAAAATCGATTATGTTTTGTTTATAATTTATTTAGTGTCTTTTGTTTAAAAATGTCAAGGGTTAATGAAAGTTTTTTCAGCTTGATGTTTTAGATGTCTTATTAACTGAATATTTATAGTATTAAATAAAAGTAATAAAATAACTCTTAAAATATCAAGAAATTTTCGTTATTTACTGGATAAAATCGAAAATATTGTAACGAATGTGAAACTGGTGTTTTAAAATATTTGAATAGCTCGAAAACTAGGTGGCCAGAAGCAATTCCTCTTCCAAATCATCAAACATCCACAATCGTTGAAGCATTAGTTTGTCATATTATTTGTCGTCATGGTCTTCCCTTGGAAATTCATTAAGATCAAGGTAGAGACTTTGAATCTTCAATTTTTAAAGAATTGATGGAATATTTAGGAATAAAGTAAACTCGAACTACTACCTTGCCCCCTCAATCGAACGGCTTGGTTGAAAGATTGAATAGGACGATTCTTCAATACATCTCAAAATTTATCTTAAAAAATCAAAAAGACTGGGATAAATGGTTACCACTTTCCTGTTAGCTTATCGCTCATCTCAACATGAAACTACAGAATTTTCTCCTGCAGTGCTCATGATGGGACGTGAACTCAGGATTCCTTTGGATCTTCTTCGAGGTTCTCCGATAGACCTGGAGAATTCGGGGGAATCTGAGACACTGTCTGACTTCGTAAGTCAATTGAGAGAGAAAATGAATTCTATCTACGATATTACAAGAAATAAATTTGAAATCAAATCAAATAAAGCTAAATCAAATTTCGATTTAAAAATGAATATGTTAATTTTTAAAGAAAAAGAATTAGTTTGGCTCTATTTCCCCCATAGAGTCAAGGGAATATCTCCGAAACTTCAATGCGATTGGGAGGGTCCTTATGAATTTGAAAATAGACTGAATAATGTAATTTATAGAATTAGAAAAATTCCCAATGGAAAATATAAAATCGTACATGTAAATCGTTTTGCACCATATTGTGATCAATAAAAAGAAATGAAGTAGAAGTCCGACTGGGGCCCTGAACGATCTCAGTATAGACGTTGTAAAGAGTTCCCGGGATTTTGTAGCCAATTGGTAAGACTAGGACATCTCTTTCGAACTGATAGAATTGGAACATTTGTCTGGACGACTTACTAAGGACTGGTATAGTCCTTAGGAGAGGTCTGGCAGTAGACCCTGAATAGCCACACTGTAGACGTTGCTGACGAGTTCCTGAGATTCTGAAAGAAGTCTGGCAGAAAGCTCTGAACAATTTCAGTGGTAACGTTGCTCGAGGGATTCCCGGGATTCTATAAGGACTGGAAATGTTCTGGGTATCAGTATATTAGTTGGAGGGAAGTCTGGCCATGGGCCCTGAACGATTAATCGTTGAAAGGGGTTCCCAAGATTACTCAGTCATTGATCGGAGACTGGATATTTATTTTGATCTAAGTGAGCTCAACAAGGATCAAAAGTTTGATTCTGAGGATTTATCAATGGCTGAGCAACCTGACTGGAGCTATATCGTGACCCGTTTTAATTTTCACCACGGAAACGCGAATAAAATCCGGAGTCATATGTGGTCGCCTACGTGTAATAAAAATTATTAATAAAAATAATAAATATAACTAAAAATAATAAATAATTATAAATAAATTAAAGGTGTGCCTGGGCCAGCTCTTCAGGCTGGGTTAGTGCACAAGGGCGCCAGCCCTTTTTTTACGAAACGGACAAAAATTATAACAAATCAGGGGAAAGATCACGGGACGAAATCTTGAGTGAGAATGTATGCACCAAGCGAAATGACAACCAAACAAATATATAATAAATAAAAATAATAATAAGACATAATTACTACTAAATATATCCAAGAAACAAATAAATAAATATTGGTCATCACTGGGTTCCTTTTACGAAATTATTTAATTCAAAATATATATAAATAAACTCAACAAGTGATTACAATACTCAAATATTGCTTAAAATAATTAATTCTTTATAATAAATTTTTACTAAATAATAATATGCTCAATCTAGCCAAATAATAATGATAAAATTATATTATTAAATTATCCACTGGGGAATTCAAATGATGAATTACAAATTTTCGAACTCAATATAATTAATATAGATTATAAATGTTATGTCCAAATAAATTTTTTTTTATTTCAGTAATTATTTAAAATAATTATTACAGAGCTCTTCTTTTCAAAAGCGCGCGAAAACGCAGCGTCAGCTTTGTCCACCTTTTTATGCGACAAAAGAATAGTGGGAGGATAACTGCAATAAGTTTAACGAACAATTAATAAACTGTCGTCACTTTCCACCAATGACAATAATTAAACATTCCCCATCAGTCACCAAATCAAAGTTTATAAAAAGCCTGAGCACCTATAACTCTGGGCTAGTCGGTTCTTCTAACTTACGGTCCGCGAATATTCGAACGTCGAACTTTCGGGCACTCTTATTGCAGGATTCCGCCCCAGGCGTTGCAAAGTCAATAAGAGAATCTTTAATATTTTTCTAATTAAACCTTATTGCAGGAATCCGCTTCGGCGTTGAATAATCAATAAGGCATTTTAAAATCGACATCTTTTAGCAGTCAATTATTGCAGGATTCCGTTTAGGCGTTGAAAAAGCAACAATCGACTTCGTATCTATTAAAAATCCTCACAGATTAATATAAACTTCCGGTCCGATTGAAATAGTGACGCAAATCACGTGTATTTGCGATTCCATCTCGGTCTGAGTTATTTTGCGCATAAAATCACCTTTCGGGTGTGTAACAAGGACGCATTAAAAATAAAATAAAAATCCTATAAAATTTCCGTGAATAATCAATAATCTTAAAAATATCAATTGTTAAAAATTAGTGTAAAGGATTCAGTTTACAAGTGAATTGTAACTAAATCAGAAATAAAAGCAGAAAAACCATAAGTTCAGCCTTCCGAGTTTTATTCGAAAGTAGCACATAAGTTTACATCCTACAACCCCAGCCGCGCCCATCCAACCAAATCCTACAGGAGGAAGCTGAGTGAGCCGCAACGTTCTGGAGGGATCTAACCTGCCGTGACTAGAAAGAAAGAAACATTGAAAGGTAGGTGAAAGATTTAAATTCTATTATTTCATAAGATAACTGGTTCAACACAACATCACCAGTCTCTTCGGAGACGTTTGGGTTCTTACTTCGAAGTAAAAGATCCACCATAAATAATAAATTATAAGAAGATATCTCTTCCTCGTATTCTTTAATGTTGTCCGCAACCTCCAAATCGCTCGTCTAAATTTTTCTATCGCTACCAAAGGGAGAAATCCCGGATAATTAATTTAAATTTAAGCGGCGGACATAACATAAAGAACACTGGTGGCAGTGGTGGGATCTTCGAGTAAGAAAAATCCTTCTTGTTGAGCCACAGTTATCATTCTTCTATCATTTTTGAGAAAAGATAGATTTTTGTGGTTATTTTCCTCTTCTCGAAATTTCCACATCTTAAAATTTTGAGTTTCGTGGCATTTTCTTGAGAGTGCCACACCCTGCTTTCGTGGACTTGCCACACCTTAACAGGTAGCAATTCCACGTATTGTAAATTCAGCAATTTTCACCCTCAATTCGAGTTGCGAAACGCCTGAGTTCACCGTCCGCGACTTTGCGACCAGATCGCGAAGTCAGCAATAAGTCGCACATCTACCTTACTGCACAGCTTTGAGCTGTTGAAAAAAAATTTTTTTATTAATTCTTTCTTTCTCTTTTTGAACTACTCAGCATTTTTGCTCTGAGTCCAGAGACGTTTAACATCCTTGTCTTACACTTTACCTTAAGGTGTGGTCACCAACCTTTCTCGTACCAGCAAAAACAGGAGGCGAAGAAATTTGACGCCTCCTCCAGTCGGTGGTCTAAGAGGCGAAATGGTCAATAACGAGGAAAGACCCGTTATCCGGCTAGATGCCACTTTGCACGATGCAAACACTCCACCTTCTCAGTATGACATGGACAAGGAGCTCTATCGAGAGCTCCCTAAATTTAACGGAGAAGGTCCAAATTGCGAACAAGATTTCAAGGAATTTGACGCAATCGTACGGAGTTGGTTACCTTGCATCATCCCGGAACATCAGGACATGTTCGTGGCAAAAATCGTAAAAAGAATTTCTGGTCGTGCTAGCGATCAAATCGAATACACTTCGATTCATAGCGTTGTAGAACTTCTCGAGATACTGGGAGAAAGGTATCGAGACGGCGATCCAGCTCTTGTTTGGCACAAACGTCTAGCTCCAGCTAGCCCGAGAGAAAGCGAAACCATCGAAGATTTCTTTTTCAGGTTGCGCAAAATGATCAGAGGCCTGGAAGCCGCGTTACCAGAGGAAAATCGGGAAGCCATTATGTCACAACAAGAAAAAGTTGCATTCGATACTGTCTATTCCGCTTTGCCTGACCTCCCAAAATGTCTTGCGAGTTTAAAAGATCCAAAGACGCTCGAAGATCTTTATAAAGCGGTGAAAGAGAAAAGAACTCGCGAATGCATACGACCAAGGCGTAAACGCGAATCTAACGACTATCAACGTCAGTTTCAGAGAGACAGAGGCTACGACCGAGACTACAACAGACGTTACTCTAAAGATGATTATCAGAGACCTCGCAAGGATTACGACGACTACGACGATCGTAGAGAAACCAGAGGACGAACGTTCTCTTACTCTAAAAAGCATAACAGACCGAGTAAATACGCTACAGACAGCGAAGACAGTGTGGACTCTGACGATAGCTCAGCGTCAGCTGATTACCGAACGTACACTTACACCTCAAGTAAAGGAGGACGTGGACGGACCTACGATGACGACTCGACGTCACGAACGTTAAAGAAAAGTTCATCACGTTCGCGAACTGAAGAACCCCCTTCAGCGAAGAAAAAGGTTGTGACTATCGACTTTGCAGACATTGACACAGAAAAACTCGAACATCTGAAACTAGAGGCTCCTTGCTGTAATTGTCCTTTCTGTCCTCATCGCGAGGCAAGTAAATCTGCCTCCTCAAAACACAACGATGAACATTTAAACTCAACGGGTGCTCGACAAACCGAGGCGACTGCGAGTATGCCCCGAGAGTCTCGCCGACCTACGAACCCTCATCAGAAAACTCAGACGGTGGAGGAGTTCAGAATTCTTCAACGTTCGAAACCCTTACACTAGTCATCGGTAAGGGTCCACGAGTCTGGATCACATCTCCAGACCTCTTCCGGGACGGGTGTGAAGTTTTGTTGGATACAGATTCTGACCTGAATCTCCTTTGCATCGATGCTCTGGGGAATGATACCACCTTTTACCCTGAAAATGGTGGTGTGGTAGGCGGCATAGCAACCAGTAGTATGCCAATAATTGGAACTGTGACCCTCAAGATCTTTGACGTAGATGTTTGTTTCCAGGTTGTACCTAGACCACCAGGTAGTTATCTGGGCATCCTTGGAAATGAATTTTTCATCAACGAGCGAGCTGGCATTTTCTTTTATTGGAATACGCTGGTCCTCAAAAATCGACCTACTCGTCCTATCCCTTTTTCAATGGATAGTGACCTTGATGTGAGATATATTCTGTCCCTAGGGACAGGGCCAAAAATTTTCGACTCATGTAATTCTCTTCATGGAGAATTACAATGCTTCCTCATAGATACAGGGGGGAATGTGTGTTTAATAAATTCTTCCGCCCTTAAACCCGAAATTAGAGTAGATCGTGGTTATACGATGCTACTCCGTGGTTTAAATGGACAGTCCATGGAAACAATTGGTACTGTAGAATTAAAGGTTTTGGGTTCAAAAATCCGATTTCATGTTTGTGATGGGAATTTACCCTTCCATGGTGTCGGAATTTTGGGCAACAACTTCCTGAAAAATGAACAAGCGGAAATTTCATACTATCATCAATCTCTGAATTTATTATCTCGACCTTCCCGACCTTTACCTTTCAGTATCGGAATAAAACCATCACGTTCATACGTAATTCCACCCCGTATGCAGATGTCCGTGTCGGTACCTGTTGTAAATCCTGAGATCAAACAAGGCTACCTCCGTAAGATTCCTCTTAAAGAGGGAATCTTAATGGGCGAAGCCGTCATCTCAGTTGACGACGATCAAGCGATGTGTATGGTCATCAATACCACATCAGATCCAGCAGAAATCGAAATCGAAACTCAAGTGCTTGAAGAATTCGAATTTGATCATCTTGATCCATCTGACGAATTTTCCGACATAGCATAAACCCCATCTGGAATACACTCACTCTCTAAGCAAGATCGTATCCGAGCAATCTTTGATAAAATTCCTACCAAGCATCTCAGTCGCACCGAAAGGAAGCAAATTTTCCGACTTATTCAGAAAAATCATGACATATTTAACCTTCCTGGTGATCGCCTGGGACGTTCAAAAAAGTCCACCCGCAAAATCGAAACCACGAGTGACAAACCGGTCCAAATCAAGCAATATCGGTTTCCTCAAGAACACCGCGAAGAAATCAAGAAGCAAGTGGATAATCTACTTAAGCAAGGAATTATTTGGAAATCAAAATCTCCGTATGATTCTCCTTTATGGATTGTCCCTAGGATTCTGATGCACAAGGTAATAAAAAGAGGAGAATGGTTATCGATTTTCGAAATCTGAATAAGATAACCATTGGGGATGCTTACCCCCTCCCACTTATAATCGATATTTTAGACCAACTCGGTGGGGCCAAGTACTTCACTGTATTTTACCTTGCCAGTGGGTTCCACCAAATACCAATGGACCCCAAAGACGCTGAAAAAACGGCGTTTTCCACCCCTGACGGTCATTGGGAATATTGCTGTATGCCTTTTGGGCTTGAGTGTGCCCCAGCAATTTTTCAACGTATGATTGACTCCACATTGAGTGGTTTAAAAGGTACTGAACTATTCATCTATCTCGACGACTTCGTAAGTTATGCATCTTCGCTTGAAGAACATGAGGTACGAGTCCAAAGACTTTTCAACAGCCTTCGAGAGGCTGGGCTAACTCTTCAGCCCGAGAAATGCAAATTTCTCTGCCCCGAGGTGGAATATTTAGGTCACATTATCACTAAAGATGGTGTGAAACCCGACCCAAAGAAAATTTCATCCCTTAAAAACGCTTCGCACCCCCCGTAATCATACAGAAGCGCGAAAATTTATGGGATTGGCAAATTACTACCGACGATTTATCGAAACCTTCGCTGAAAGAGCCAAACCGATCACTGACCTTACCAGGAAAACTAAACCGTTCGTCTGGTCGGTTGATTCGCAAAGGGCTTTCGATGATATTAAAAACGCATTGTGCGAAAATTTATTCCTTGCCTATCCGAACTTCAATCGACCTTTTATATTGGCAACCAGCTCTTCTGATGTTAGTATTTCAGGTATCTTGAGCCAGGAACTGGAGAACGAAGATCGTATGCCTGGAAACCCCAACGAAAATATTGAGAAAATTGTCCTGTACGTCCCGAGTCTTGCAAGAGACCGAGACTAGATACACACACAACGAAAAAGAGTGTTTGGCGGTTTTGTACGCGGTGCAACAATTTCGGCCTTACCTTTATGGTAAGCCTTTCACCTTGTATACAAGCAGCCCTTCTGAAAACTTCTTGTCCCGACGAAGAAGCCATAGCAGCTGTAAAACAAGGAAGAAAACCTGGAAGTAAAAACAAACTTCGGGTTAACAGTGCTCCACAACCTCGTGATACAATTGCATCCCGATTACGAATGAGACGGGCTACAGAACTGTCCCAAAACCGGAAAAAAGTAAACTATTGTGAAATAAGTACGACCGAACATGACGTCTCAGAGAGTATCGAAGATGACGTTTTCGAGATAAACCAACCAGGACTATCCTCAGCACCTCAGGCTCCAGTCAACCCGGAAGTGGAGATTGAGCCAGAGCCCGGGCTAGAATTGGAAGAAACAGATGAGGAAGAAGAAGAAGCAGTCCGACTCATAAATGAAGAATATCTGCTCAACGAATTGGAGAAAAGTTCCAGTGATCAGGGAGATGAAAACACACCTGAAGCGATAAATCGACAGCCAATGCGCGAAGATTTGAGAAAATCATTTGAACGCTCCAATAAAGCCCTAGAAAAACGAGCAATTAACGTTTCAGATGAAGAAGCGGATCGTACTGTTCGTCCAGAAAATTATTGCAATCCACTGCCTGTAGTCAGCCCTCAAGTAGCCAAGGAAATCAGAAAATATCTTGAACGGGGCTACTTATCAGACGAACACGACGAATCTGAAGACTCGAATGAGTCCGACGAAGAAGGAGAAGAAGTATTCCTTCGCAAAAATCAAGATATAGAAGGAAACAAAGATTCGAGTGAAGTCAGCTGCTTTGAACCGAAACTCCAAGTGGAAATAACCCCTGCAACTCCACAGACACCGCAAGCTGATGAGATTAGAGAGAAATATTACACCGAAGGTAGAAGTCCTTTCACTCCTATGTGGAAGAACACGGTGCTGAAAGCTGCGCAGGCAAATTGCAAGGAACTTGACTATGACGATCATACAAAAAGCTTTTATTGGAAGGACACCGGAAGTTCTGACGACAATACATCTCCAGTCATCGCGAGGCCTTCTACCGGCCAAACTCTGAATGTCGAAGATGTTCCTGCAGCCTCATCCAGTATGGCACACGTTGAAACGCCAAAACGCAAAGCGACATCCACATATAAAAATCTCGGACAAGAAAGGACCTTGCTGAACGAAAATCAGCAGCCCAGTTCACCAAATCAAAATTCTGCAAATGATGGACTAATCATAGCGGAGATATCTTCTCAATCAGACTAAACAGATGCCAGCCAATCTGAGGGAACCACAGTGATTCAAGTAGAAGTACATCGAGAACAAGACGACGGAAATGCCCAGGAAAATGAATCTGACCCTCTCCACACGACTCTGCCGAAAGTTGTTGACGAACACCCGGGAGATAAACCGGCGACAAATGTAGATTTACCTCCTAAACTTCCGAATCAAGCTCCGTGGTACGTATTTGATCCTCCTTCCTTCGATATCGCGGAGGATCTGAGTGATCAACGCTATTCACCAACGGAAGTTTCGTCTTCCTCGAGCTCTGAGTCTGATCGACCTCGGAAACTGCCTGAAAATCGAATCAAATTTAAGGACAGTTGAGATAGAATTACTTATGTAAGAGATCACATGGTACATTTCCTGTCCCTGGATTGTGAATTGGTGAAACTAGTTTCTCGATTGTTAAGAGATCTCACTTTCATCGATCAGGAAGATCTGAAGACAGCTAAACCAAAAATGGGTGATGTATTAATCACAAAAATGGGACAGTGCTTTATCTTCACGGTCTTTGTCAAGAAAAATCATTTTGAGAAAATCGATTTAAATAATTTAATTGAAGGATTACGAAATTTAAGAATGTCCATGTTAAAACATGAAATCTATACATTCCGCATGGCGAAACAGGGGGATGAATTCGATGATATAAACATTAAGCCTTATCTCATACAAGAATTGGGCGACTGTCCTATCGAGGTAACACTTTGCGAAGGAAATATAGAAGTTCCTACTGAAGAGTTACGCGATAAAATCATTGAAGAAGACCACTACAGCCCTATTGCGGGCCACAAGGATGTCGTGGAAACTTATTGGCGAATTCGAGAGAGATTCCACTGGCCAGGCATGAAGGAAAGAATCTGTAGATTCATCCGGAAATGCGAAATCTGTCAGAAGAATAAACTCACGCGAATCAACACAAAACAACCCTTGACGATAACCGATACTTCCTTCGAACCCTTCGAGAAAATTTCTATTGATACCGTGGGATCACTTCCTATGACTAGGAGTGGGAATGTCCATATATTGACTATTCAGGATAATTTTTCGAAAGCCGTAACAGCAATTCCGATACCTGATAGCCGATCGACAACAGTGGCAGAAGCCCTTGTAGATCGTTATATGTGCTATCATGGTTGTCCGAGAGTCATCCTCTCAGATAAAGGTACTCCATCTACCTCTAAAATAATACAACAACTTGCGAAAGCCCGAAAAATCCAAAGATTAACGACTTCGGGTTATTATCCCCAATCAAATGGTTCTCTGGAAAGGAGCCATCAACCACTGATGGATTTCCTAAGAGTAATCTCTGATAAGTATCCGAACTGGGATCGATATGTGAGTCTCGCGGCGGTGAGTTACAATACCAATGTGCATACTTCAACCAAATTTACTCTATTCGAGCTGATGTTTGATCGAAGAGCTCGGTTACCAACCCAGTTCCCCGATTACTCCAGAATCGAAACTTATTCCGACTATTTCGCCGATCTTATGAGTAGACTGTCAGAAGTCAGAGAAATCGCTGCTGATTGTCTCAATAAGGCAAAACAAGATTCCAAAATTCCGATCGACACATACACGCCCAAACCTTCAAGGTAGGCGACTTTATTTATGTTCTAAAGGAACCACGGAAAAATAAACTCGATGTTTGTTATGCCGGGCCCTATGAAATCGTCGAAATTAACGATTTTGGGAGTCTGATCTACCTGAACGACAAAGGGAACCGCAAATTGGTAAACCCTAATAAAGCGAAACCTGCTTTTGACCATAAGGCTAAACCTTTATAAAGTTCTCTGTTTCAGATCCTCAAATCTCTCACCATCATGGGACAATTATTGATATTCCTGGTCATCATCATCCAAAAGGGTCAATCCAAGGACGACCTGACCATCCAGCCAATGGCAGACAACCCGGGTCTACTGTATGACCCGTTTAAGAAGATTCACCTGGTAGAAGAAAACTGGTGCATCATTTCTTCCATTAACGTCCGAGGATTTGTCGATATGTATCCCTTTGAGCGGGACCATTTCCACTCGACCATGCTAGGTTGTACAAAAATTATCGACTCTGGGACCTGCATGTACTACCTGAAGATGGACCTGATAACGGAAATGCAAACCTCCATAAACCAAGCTAAAAGCCGTTTGAACCAGCTCCTTGAAGAAACAACATTCAAAACTCCGCCGTTTGACCGTAATCAACGAGCTCCATGGTTCGGGTTTGTTGGCACAATTGCCCGAGAACTGTTTGGAACCATGGACTATGAAGACAAAGAACATATCACCAAGGAGATCAACAAATTATATCAAGATAATGCAGAAATGGTGCACCTAGTACAGAACGCCACTCATCTTGTCAAGAGTGAGATCAATACTATTCTTCAAAGCGAGGTGCAAATGCAGTCCAATCTAAATAATCTCGCAGATGCTACCACGAACTTGATAAATTCTACCAATATTTCCTTGGGTAAACTCGCATATTTGATGAAAGTCATGATGCTGGGGGACGAACGAAAGGAGATCGCCAGTAACCATCTTCGAGTCCTGAAGGAAGCTGAAACTATCATGGAGGAAGCCAAGGCCGGCCGACTTTCCCCACAAGCTATATCACCAAGACAACTTTACCGAGCAACCTTTTTACATCATGAGGAATCATCCGGATTTGAATCCACCTCAACCAATTGACCGAATGGATATTTCAACCTTGTCAGCTGTGTCTACAGTAATGGTAGCAAGGGCGAAAGGTTACCTACTTATCATAGTAACCTTACCCTTATATCATAAAATTCCGTTATTGTCATACGAAATGAGACCACTGCCAGACCAGAAAATCTCAATGGAAAAATTCAGACACTGACGATACTACCATCAAAAAGGTTCCTAGTTACCGATCCAGGCTTAAGGAGATTCTACCTAGCAGATTCTCAATATATCAACAATTGCAAATCTATCGGGGACGATTTGTCTTGTCGTCCCGACATACCATTCCAGTCTGCGGAAGTCCAAGAAGAAGTAGACTGCGAAATGAAGCTGCTTTTGAAGTCAACGGAGGATATCTCAAGAACTTGCAATGTCCGCATCATCCCAGGATGTAAAACCACTTGGATCAAACTCAATCAACCAAATTCTTGGGCGTTTTCGACTTGTAAGGAAGAAAAATTAATTTTCAAGTGCTTAAGTCTAGTTGAGAAAGAATATCACATCAACGGAACAGGAATGGTCCATGTTAACGGTAGATGCGAAGTTAGAAACGGAAAATATATGATCAAAAGCATAGATGAAGAGATCACTCAGCTGAACATCACCTTGCCAATGTTAAACTTAACCTTGGAAACGCTATCAACAAACTTAACAGCTGAACCCAAAATATCTGGATTTCTCTTCAAGAAAAACGTCGACCCGTTAAAAACAATAGACAAATTCCAACCCTGGGGAGCAGGATTGGAAGAAACGGAAAATAGAATGTCCGAAATAGCGTTACACCATCAAGAAGACGATATCCACCGAACGATGACGGTGGGAAACATGTCTATCTTAGCCGTCCTGGGTGTTATCCTCGTCGTTCCAGTACTCTTTAAATGTTGTGTATGCACAAGCAAGAAGCGCTGCTACACCTACAAGAAAAACAAGCATTCAGGCGAGGTACATCCCAAAAAAGTGAAAGAAACCAGACGTACCGCAGACTCCAAATTAAAGTCTGTCCAAATCAGGGACCAACCAGAAGTCATCGAGCTCCAAGGACCTCCACCAGCTCTTTCAAGTCGTGTCGTCTTCTCTGCAAGTGAATCAGCGACTCCAACTCGTACCACAAGAGGCCTTCGCCTCTCAGATTTCAACGCTCCGATATAATCATCCTAAACAAGATAAGAATAATGTATAAGTCAAATCGAAATTTCACGGAAAAATAGAAATCCATTTTTTTTTTTTCATTTTAGTACTTAAAATCGCTATGTTACTGACTGAAATGAAAATATCGATTAAGTATATAAATTAGAAATAATTATCAAATCATATATATAAACATAATAAACAATAATATCAATAAATTCATAATTAAATCATAATAAAATAATCTATCAAAATAATATAAATGTTTAAATAATAATAAATTATAAAAAATCAATGCGCTTGATTTGAGCTAGGAGGTGTTGTTAAACTCACGGCGAGATGGGAAAACGCGCGCAGCGATTCACGTTTGAATTGCTACGTGACAGAGCTTTGGATCCATCCGGAGTTGACATAGTTGACATCTTCCTTAAGTAGTGCACGATTTCTGGAAGATAGGTGAATGCCCTGGAGAGTTTCCGAGGAGCTTTAAGGGAGAAAAATGAAATTCGTTGCAACGTGTGTTATTCAGAATCATTGGTATTTTAGCTCGAGATGACATATCGGAGAATGATCTGAATAAATCGAACGGCAGAACATAAGCATTTAAGACCGAAATTATTAAATTCATCACGATAATGAGAGTTTATAAATTAACAACTGACAAATAATAAGATGTAGCGATGAAATATGTTTAAGTATAAAATCTAATCAAATGTTGGTGATACTCGTTTTGTTTTCTTTATTATCTGCAGATAATATTTCCAATTTTATTGGGGAAGAAGAAAAGGAGTCCATTCTTAGTCCTTCAAGGAGGAGAGGAAGGAGTTTCTGTTCCCATCCCGTACCTGTTCCCATTGAAGATCCATTACTCAAGAGGAGGGTTACATTTTTAATTTTATTTATTTGATTCGTTGATTAGGAAAATAGTGTCACGCGTATCAATTAACTTTTTAGCAGAATATTTTATTTTTTTATCAATTCTTAGCTCAAATAAATTATAGACTATTTTTTTATTTTTTTGTTATCTTTGCGTTAGCCTACAGGGTTTTTTCTTCTGCTATGGTGTTTTTTTCCCTGTAAGGTGATAGATAGGGTATGCTGGGACTATAACGGAATCGAACGAAAATTTCAAACGATTTTAATTCCAATTAAGTTTTATTCGCCCAACACAATTTTTATGGGGATGATAATTTATTGAGAAGTGGGTAGTGTAATGAATGTGAAATTGATGTTTTAAAATATTTAAATAGCTAGAAAACAAATGCCTTCATTTCTTGTTTTTATAGATACGCGACTAAGTAGGACAGTCTTATATTGACATATTAACAGGAAACATCTGTAGATCAATAAGCTATATATCTTTGCTTTCTTATACTGCTGTTAATCGTGGTGTTATTATTTCTAATATAAGTGTGTTATTATTGTAGTGCATAAGTGATATTAATTTAAGATACCAGTTACTACAATATTATGCCATTAGAAATCATCAAAATTCTTGTGACGTCTTATTATGGAAGCGCATTAGCATGTTTCAATTATCAAGAAAATTAAAATAAATTTATGAATCATATTATTATTATTATTATTATTATTATTATTATTATTATTATTATTATTATTATTATTATTATTATTATTATTATTATTATTATTATTATTATTATTAATTATTATTAATTATTATTATTATTATTATTATTATTATTATTATTATTATTATTATTATTATTATTATTATTATTATTATTATTATTATTATTATTATTATTATTATTATTATTATTATTATTATTATTATTATTATTATTATTATTATTATTATTATTATTATTATTATTATTATTATTATTATTATTATTATTATTATTATTATTATTATTATTATTATTATTATTATTATTATTATTATTATTATTATTATTATTATTATTATTATTATTATTATTATTATTATTATTATTATTATTATTATTATTATTATTATTATTATTATTATTATTATTATTATTATTATTATTATTATTATTATTATTATTATTATTATTATTATTATTATTATTATTATTATTATTATTATTATTATTATTATTATTATTATTATTATTATTATTATTATTATTATTATTATTATTATTATTATTATTATTATTATTATTATTATTATTATTATTATTATTATTATTATTATTATTATTATTATTATTATTATTATTATTATTAATTATTAATTATTATTATTATTATTATTATTATTATTATTATTATTATTATTATTATTATTATTATTATTATTATTATTATTATTATTATTATTATTATTATTAATTATTATTATTATTATTATTATTATTATTATTATTATTATTATTATTATTATTATTATTATTATTATTATTATTATTATTATTATTATTATTATTATTATTATTATTATTATTATTATTATTATTATTATTATTATTATTATTATTATTATTATTATTATTATTATTATTATTATTATTATTATTATTATTATTATTATTATTATTATTATTATTATTATTATTATTATTATTATTATTATTATTATTATTATTATTATTATTATTATTATTATTATTATTATTATTATTATTATTATTATTATTATTATTATTATTATTATTATTATTATTATTATTATTATTATTATTATTATTATTATTATTATTATTATTATTATTATTATTATTATTATTATTATTATTATTATTATTATTATTATTATTATTATTATTATTATTATTATTATTATTATTATTATTATTATTATTATTATTATTATTATTATTATTATTATTATTATTATTATTATTATTATTATTATTATTATTATTATTATTATTATTATTATTATTATTATTATTATTATTATTATTATTATTATTATTATTATTATTATTATTATTATTATTATTATTATTATTATTATTATTATTATTATTATTATTATTATTATTATTATTATTATTATTATTATTATTATTATTATTATTATTATTATTATTATTATTATTATTATTATTATTATTATTATTATTATTATTATTATTATTATTATTATTATTATTATTATTATTATTATTATTATTATTATTATTATTATTATTATTATTATTATTATTATTATTATTATTATTATTATTATTATTATTATTATTATTATTATTATTATTATTATTATTATTATTATTATTATTATTATTATTATTATTATTATTATTATTATTATTATTATTATTATTATTATTATTATTATTATTATTATTATTATTATTATTATTATTATTATTATTATTATTATTATTATTATTATTATTATTATTATTATTATTATTATTATTATTATTATTATTATTATTATTATTATTATTATTATTATTATTATTATTATTATTATTATTATTATTATTATTATTATTATTATTATTATTATTATTATTATTATTATTATTATTATTATTATTATTATTATTATTATTATTATTATTATTATTATTATTATTATTATTATTATTATTATTATTAATTATTAATTATTATTATTATTATTATTATTATTATTATTATTATTATTATTATTATTATTATTATTATTATTATTATTATTATTATTATTATTATTAATTATTAATTATTATTATTATTATTATTATTATTATTATTATTATTATTATTATTATTATTATTATTATTATTATTATTATTATTATTATTATTATTATTATTATTATTATTATTATTATTATTATTATTATTATTATTATTATTATTATTATTATTATTATTATTATTATTATTATTATTATTATTATTATTATTATTATTATTATTATTATTATTATTATTATTATTATTATTATTATTATTATTATTATTATTATTATTATTATTATTATTATTATTATTATTATTATTATTATTATTATTATTATTATTATTATTATTATTATTATTATTATTATTATTATTATTATTATTATTATTATTATTAGTATTATTATTATTATTATTATTATTATTATTATTATTATTATTATTATTATTATTATTATTATTATTATTATTATTATTATTATTATTATTATTATTATTAGTATTATTATTATTATTATTATTATTATTATTATTATTATTATTATTATTATTATTATTATTATTATTATTATTATTATTATTATTATTATTATTATTATTATTAGTATTATTATTATTATTATTATTATTATTATTATTATTATTATTATTATTATTATTATTATTATTATTATTATTATTATTATTATTATTATTATTATTATTATTATTATTATTATTATTATTATTATTATTATTATTATTATTATTATTATTATTATTATTATTATTATTATTATTATTATTATTATTATTATTATTATTATTATTATTATTATTATTATTATTATTATTATTATTAGTATTATTATTATTATTATTATTATTATTATTATTATTATTATTATTATTATTATTATTATTATTATTAGTATTATTATTATTATTATTATTATTATTATTATTATTATTATTATTATTATTATTATTAGTATTATTATTATTATTATTAGTATTATTATTATTATTATTATTATTATTATTATTATTATTATTATTAGTATTATTATTATTATTATTAGTATTATTATTATTATTATTATTATTATTATTATTATTATTATTATTATTATTATTATTATTATTATTATTATTATTATTATTATTAGTATTATTATTATTATTATTATTATTATTATTATTATTATTATTATTAGTATTATTATTATTATTATTATTATTATTATTATTATTATTATTATTATTATTATTAGTATTATTATTATTATTATTATTATTATTAGTATTATTATTATTATTATTATTATTATTATTATTATTATTATTATTATTATTATTATTATTATTATTATTATTATTATTATTATTATTATTATTATTATTATTATTATTATTATTATTATTAGTATTATTATTATTATTATTATTATTATTAGTATTATTATTATTATTATTATTATTATTAGTATTATTATTATTATTATTATTATTATTATTATTATTATTATTATTATTAGTATTATTATTATTATTATTATTATTATTAGTATTATTATTATTATTATTATTATTATTAGTATTATTATTATTATTATTATTATTATTATTATTATTATTATTATTATTAGTATTATTATTATTATTATTATTATTATTATTATTATTATTATTATTAGTATTATTATTATTATTATTATTATTATTATTATTATTATTATTAGTATTATTATTATTATTATTATTATTATTATTATTATTATTATTATTATTATTATTATTATTATTATTATTATTATTATTATTATTATTATTATTATTATTATTATTATTATAGAATAATATTTGTTTGAAATTGGTTCGATATCGCTGGAAATCTTGAACCACCAACTCGATAAGTTATGGTTTATCACCAATTCCGTGGCGAGTCCATCAACAATAATAATTGCGTCATTAAACGTTCCTCCACCCAAAATTAAATAGCGCAATTGCATAATTATGCAGTCAACAATTTCATCTGGGGGTTCACCCAGCCATTGAATTGGTGCCCAAACGTTATAACTTATTCCGCTCCCCATCTAGAAAAAAATCACCAACAAGATGTTAATCATTACAAAACTATTGTTCATTGAGAAACACACACACACACACACACACACACACACACACAATTAAATGTTTAAAAAATTTTTTTTTAACTTACTTTATATTAATCATTTAATACTATATAAATATGTTTTTCACTGATTATGTAAATAAAAAAATGAATTATGTAGACAAATGCAAATTTTAAAAAACAGATTAAAAAAACTTTTTCTATCAAAGCATCCAATGATTTAATAAGTTTCTATAAATTAAAAATTTTTCTGTAACTATTTGTTAGACACTCAATTAAAATGTGTAAAAAATTAATCGTATAGAAAACGTTCTGTTAATAACTTATTTTACATTAATAATTAAATGCTTAATAAATAAGTTATTTTTTTCTATCTGTTGTTTCATAGAATTAATTATGTCTAAAAATCCAAATAATTATTTTTTTATATTAATCATCAAATACTTTATGAATAAGTTTTTTCAAATTGTGTAAATAAAATTTTTAAAAAACAGACTAGAAGAACTTATCTATTATGTATTTAATGATTAATTATTTAGAAGAAAAAGATTTTTTAATAGATTATAAAAATAATTGGTTAATTACTTACAAATTTTTATTATTTAATCGATTCATGATTAACAATTTAAATTTTTTCACCCAGAAAAAAACTTTCACTTTTTTTTATCTGCGCACTTAGCGCCCTTTGTCTATCTTGACAAGTTTTTACAAAAAACTACCCCACCACTTTTTCTATAATCTTATATGTGAGACAAAAAAAAATAAAAGGGCTAATCGGAAAAAAATTTACATATCGTTTATTGTTGGTCACTATGAGCACGTGGGTAACAAACCCACGCTGGTTTGGTTGCATTTCCAAAGAAATTGATTTAAACGATGTTTTACACGAATAATATATAAATATCAATTAAAATCATAGTGTATGATCGTAATCATTATTTTTTTATTCATAAATTAATTAGAAATGAATGAATTTTTTCTTAAAAAAAAAATTGCGCGCGTAAGTTTAGACCAAATAAAATAACGCCATCTATGAGTAAAAAATGTCACCAACGTTGTCTTTGAATTATCGGCTATAAAATCCCAGCAGTTTGAAATTCATTGATATTTCTTGAAATACATCGATATTGATTTAAATGAATTAAAATATAAATTATAATTACCTGTTTTTTGAAAGATAAAACACTAAAGTAATAATAAATGTATCTAATCATTAGTTGTGGTACAATCGAAATTCGTAAAAAATATACCCTGGTAGTCAGCAAGTTGGCATAAATGACTGAAACTTGACCTTAAGTTGACGTTGAATTGTCATCAACTTATTACATTCAGCATGGTGGGAGCATTAGGTTGATGACAACTTATCATCAGTTTTGACTACCAGAATGCATGTAAATCATTTGATAATTCAATTAAAATAATTAATTATAAAAAGTTAAACTATATTCTAGGTTGTAAAAATGTAAACAATTACTTAATATCTTTTAAAAATAATAATTGTTAGAAAAAAAAACTTGAGTTGCATCACATTTAATTTTATTAATTATTTTTAAATACCAATTTTACATTTTCCAAAAAAAAAAAAAAAATGCAAGTAATTATTTTTCTTCTAACGCGAGAAATTTAATATCGACACATGTTCAACGAGTAAGCCGGTAGAACTTTATATTGAAGCGAATTCTCACGTTCGAAATTTGGTGGCCTTGAAAAAGGCCGTTGGGTTCTTGAGAAAGACCGTTTGAGAGATAGACGTTGAAGCTGGAGACGGCGATGTGAGTTGACTGCTGGTTCTTAGAAGAACCGTTTGGTTTGCTAGAGAAGTCTAGCTGGATACCCTGAGGTCTCGTTAAGTTGAAAAGTTCTTGCAAGACTAGCCCTGAGACGAGCTAGTCAGAACTTGACGAGGGAGTTCTAAAAAGAACTGATGGTGTTGAGATGCAGCTGGAGAATATTCAAGCCTTGCTCGCTTGAATATTTGTTGTATATCGCTGATAGCCTTGCTCGCTATCTGAAGAGTATTCATCACAGTAGGACTGATCAGAATGAAATACGCTGCCGCTCTCAGATCACCTTCTTTTATACTCGAGAGTCCGGCTTCTAGAATGTTCTCGACGGAGTGGGAGACATCGGTATCTGCGCTCCAATGAGATGGCTGGCTTTCAAAGAGAAGGGGAAAAGTTAAGCGCTGGCCAATGAGAAGTCTTAGCTGAGTGTGAAGGGGGTCGAGTTAACTCCTATTGGTCGTTCGCGTACTGAGAGCGAGCAGTCTCTCTCATGGTCCGTGCGAAGTTGATGAGCCATGGAATCTCTCCATGGTCCGCGTAAAGTTGATGACTTAATTTCGAAAATTCCCCCCCCCCCCCCCCCCCCAATTCCGCAACCTTGTGAGGAATTAGAATCTTCTTCTTGTGAGTCGTCTTGATGAGGTGAGATTGGCAACGGAGCGAGCTTGACTATCGGTCGAGTAAGAGTCGAAGTAGCTGTTTTGACGGTTACTACTCGACACAATCCATCACTACCAGGATGAAGCTGAATGACTCGAGCGAAAGGCCACTTTGATGGTGGAAGTCGCTCATCAGTGAGAAGTTCTAATGAGCCAACTTGAATGTTGTCTTGAGTCTTCTGCCATTTGGAGATTGACTGATGAGCTTGAAGGCATTCCGTTGACCACCTATCCCAAAACGTCTGAAACCTTTTTTGAATTCGTTCGAAATAAGAAATTCTTGATTCTGGTACGGAGGATAATGATGCTTCGGGTATTGTAGTCAAAGCTTCTCCGCGAATGAAATGTCCTGGCGTTAAGGCTGAGATGTCGTCCGGATCGTCTGATAGCGCACTGAGCGGTCGTGAGTTAAGTACTGCTTCTACTTGTGCAAGAAAGGTTAAGAAGTCTTCAAAAGTGAGAAGAGTGTCTGAGATGGTTCGTTGAAGATGATGTTTTACAGACTTGACTGCTGCTTCCCACTTTCCACCCATATGAGGCGCACCAGGTGGATTGAAAATCCACTTTGTGCCATCGTTTGCGAGAATCCGTTGAAGCTCTTGAGATTCCTTTGTTGATTGTCGAAATAGGTCTTTTAGCATAGCATCAGCACCTTTAAAATTTGTACTACAGTCACTTCGAAGAGTTTTACAGATTCCACGACGACTGGTGAAACGTCGAAGGGCTTTGAGAAATCCTTCTGCTGAGTAGTCTGAAACCGCTTCTAAATGAATAGCTGACCTGGTGAAACACACAAAGACTGCGATCCAGCCTTTGAAGCTTTTTGCACCTCGACCTTGAAATGTCTTTAATGAGATAGGACCCGCGTAATCTACTCCAGTATGCTCAAAGACTAGAGATGGAGTTACTCGAGAGGTCGGAAGCGGCGCCATGAGTTGTTGAGCTCGAACTCAACGTATTCGAGCACACACGAGGCATCGTTGAATGAATGATTTGATGGGAGCTGGGCCACCGATGATCCAGCAAGTCTTTCTGACGTAAGATAGAGTTAACTGAGTACCACCATGAAGGGTTTTAGAGTGAGCATCTGCGATGATTAGATCTGAGAGCCTGCTGTGCCGGGGCAGTATAGCTGGGTGTTTGCTGTCCGCCGACAGTTGAGAATTCTGGAGACGACCTCCAACTCGCAATATACCAGTGCGGTCAACCATTGCCGTCAGTCGAGAAAGAACATGATTTTTGTGAAGTCCCTTGCCAGCGTGTATAGTTTTGATTTCAGCAGAGAAGTATGCCCGTTGCGTCTCCCGTATCCAGAACAGCTTTGCAGCTTCTAAGTCAGCTGGATTAATTGGTGAGATGGCTAAACTAGCATTTGGTACCCGTTTAAATCTGGAGATGGCTCGCTGACAAATTGCCGTGATTTTAAGCAACTTAGAAAGGCCTTTATTGAAGGATTTGACTTGAGGTAAGTCAATAAGATCCCATAATACTGGCTGAGACGTTACTGAAAGTGAAACGCCTGGTCTTTCTTCCAAATCATGTTCTGGAGATGGTGCAACCGCTGATGGCCAAAATTCTGGAGATTGCGAGAGCCATGGTGGCCCAGTCTAGCATAACACGTGCTCAATAAGTTGGGAAGCGCTTAAGCTCCGAGAAGCACAATCTGCTGGGTTGAGTTTTCCTGATGTGAATCTCCAATGAGCATTTGGAGTAGCTTCGTGAATGGCTGATACTCGATTGCCCACAAACTCTTTCCATCTCATTGGATTGTTTTTCACCCATGCAAGGGTAACCGAGGAGTCTGTCTATAAGAATACTGGCACATCATTGAGATTGAGAGTCTTCTGAGTATGTTTTACGAGGTTTGCAAGTAGAGCAGCCGCTGATAATTCCAATGTTGGAATAGTGAGACGTTTAAGAGGTGCGACCTTGGTTTTTGAACAGACTAAGGTGACGACTGATGAGTAGTCTGAATCTGTTATTCTGAGGTAAACTGCTGCTGCCATTGCTAACTGAGACGCGTCTGAGAACCTATGAATTTGTATTGAATAGGCTTGAGAGTGCAAGTGTAACCACCGGGGTATCTTGATTGTCGATAGTGTCTTGAGATCGTCTCTGAATTTATCCCATTGGTGAATTATTTCAGGCGTTAGTGTGTCGTCCCAACCAATCTTTTTCAGCCAAAGTTGTTGCATCAGAATTTTTGCTCTAATAACAACTGGAGATATGAGTCCAAGTAGATCAAAGAGTTGTGCCACCTCGGAGAGAATGGCGCGTTTGGTAATGGCTTGTTTGAATGAGATGTTCCCTTGAAACGAGAAGATGTCTTCATGAGGGTGCCATGTGATACCTAGTATCTTTGAGGTGAGATCTTCGAAAGTATGAACAGCAGGAGCTGCTTGAGTTGAGGTACTTGGTGGTGAAAATTGAGGATGATTGCTTTTCCACTTGTCAAGTGGTAAGCAAGCTGAGAGGCACATGTTATTTAATTGCGTAGCAATATTCTTGAGTTGTTCGAGAGTTTCTGAGCCACCTGACATGTCATCGACGTAACTGCCTTTGAAAATTGTATCGACTGCATGTGGGTAGTTAGGGCCTTCATCAGCTACTAATTGCTTCAGTACTCAACAAGCAAGATATGGAGCTGACCGTGTACCATACGTGACGGTAGTTAGTTGATAGGCTCGAACACTGGAGTCTTGGTTTACCCAGAGAATACGCTAAAGGTCCCAACCATCTTTCTCAACTTTAATTTGACGGAACATCTTGACTATGTCCGTAATGAAAATGTATTTGTGTTGTCTGATGTAGAGCAAGACGTCGAAAATGTCAGACTGAGTTTTAGGACCTGTATGCATAATGTCATTGAGTGAGACTTGAGATGACGTTTTGCTGGATCCATTAAAGACTACTCTGAGCTTTGTTGAGGTGCTCTGCTCACGTAGTACTTCATGATGCGGAAGATAATACGTATGAGGAGGCTCTAGAGCGTTCAACGGTACAGCAACCATATGTCCGAGGTCTTCATACTCTTGAAGAAACTTGATGTATCGTTCTTTAAGAGTTGCATCTGAGGAGAATCGTTTGAGAAGACATTGAAGGCATCGTTGCGCAGTTAACTTGGAATTACCCAATCGTGATACGTTTGAATTGAGAGGTAGTCATACAACGTAGCGACCAGCATTGTCTCGATAATGCGTAGCAGTGAAGTGTTCTTCACATTCTGACTCCGCTAGATTTAGTTGTGGCTCTGATATAGTTGGGACTTCCTCTTGTACCCAAAATTATGTAAGAGTATCTTGTAGATCCTCATTACTAGTCAGATGAGAAGATCGCAGAGGCTTCGTCTTAGACTCCGTAGATGTTTGACCCAGAACTGCCCATCCAAAAATAGTATGCATAGCCATGGGTTCCGAAGTACCTCTCATGACTAAAGGAGATGATCTGAGTATGCTTCTGAGATTGTCTGCACCAATGAGGATGTCAACTGGACCTGGTGTTAGGAAGTCTGGATCAGCTAGTTCTAATTTGTTGATGTGATACCAGTCTTGGTTAGTAACCACTACTGATGGAATGTGAGTGGTAATACGAGGTAATATATGAGCGTTCAATTGTACCTGAGAGTGCGAATGTGTGGATTGTAGATTGAGTATAGCTAGGCCTTGAGTATGCCGGGTGAGGTGCTACCAACTTCTAGTATTGAAATTGCTGCTAGCCTTCTGAGAAGTCCAAACTTATTGACTAGTGTTGAAGAAACTAGTGTTAGTTCAGAGCCTGGGTCTAGGAGGACACGAGCTTGATGTTGAGTGTTGTCTGGTGATATGACGACTACTTTGCAAGTAGCTAGTAGCACTGCTGTTCGTGATTGAACTGTTGACATTGGACGAGAAGTCCTTTTTCTATTTGTTTGAGAAGTCAAGTCTGTAACTGACTGAGATGTCTGCCTTTGAATCGATTGAGAAGTCGGTTGTTGAATTGTTTGAGATATCTGTTCCTGATAAATTATTTGAGAAGTCTCAGAGACAGTAGATGAAATGGTGAATTCAGTCTGAGTGGACGCGTTACACTTTCTTTCGAGAAGTCGACGAAGGCTCCGAGAAGTCCTACCTAACCTTCATTGTGGTTGAGCTGTGCTGGTAGTAGCTGGAGTAGAATCTTGTGGAGATTCTGAGGTGACTTGAGTGGCTGGTGTGGGATTTTGATGAAGAAGCGTGTGGTGTCTCTCCTCACAAATCTTACAGCCTTTGGGGATCTCGCATTTGCGCAGATTATGCCTGCCAAGACAATTGTAGCATAGTCGCTCTCTGCGGACTGTTTCCATCTTGTCATTATAGCTGAGTTGGCTGAATGCTGGACAGAAGGCTATGTAGTGTGCTTTAGAACAAGCACTACAATAATTGTTCAAGTTTGGCTTGAAGGTCTGAGAAGACGTTAATGAGTGAGAAGACTGTTGTGGAGCAGACTGATCTAGATGAACGCAGGCTGGAGGAGTTCGCTGAGATGCCTGAGAGTAACTTGTTCTGACTGGCGTTGATGAGACGGTCTTGACGGGAGGTGTCTTCTTCGGAGATAGCTGACTCTCCATGCTCTCCAGAGCTCTGGCAGAACCCGTTAGAAATGACTTGAGTTGCTCGTAACTTGGGGATTCAGTGCTGGAACCCAAATGAATCTCCTAAGCCTCCCGAGTACGGACATCAAGCAATTGTACGATGTCGTGCACAATGAGATCATCCCAGGTGCTAGTGGGGCAGCCAAGTGCTTTCAGAGCATTTAAACACTCTGAAACTGTGGTTAGGATGTAGTTCAACTCCTTGGCTGATCGCTGTTCCATTTTCTGCAGGGCCCGTAATTTAATAAGATGAGCAGTCTTGAGCAGCCTCTTGTTCTCGTATCGTGCGGTAAGCGTGTCCCATGCTGATGCAAACGAATCTGCTGAGATCTTAAGGTTGGCTATTAAACTAGCCGCGTCTCCTTCCAGACTTGCGCAGAGATAATGCATTTCCTCAACTGCAGAGATGGATGGATTCTCTCCGACAAGTGAGACGAAAAGATTTTGAAAATGCCGCCATTCAGAGAAGCTCCCAGAGAATTTTGGAATGGAGATGCCTGATAGAGATGGTCGGTGATGAGAAGCTCCGTGAATGCTTAGGTCAGCTAAAGAGTTACCAGCTGGCGGTTCCGTTGCTTCCAATTCGGCAATGCGAGTCGAGAGAGCGGCCTCGGAGAGTACATATGCCTTCATTGCTTGGTCATACCACTTGTTCTTAAAGTAGTCATGGTCTAAAGAGACGTCGGATTTCGATGAGACTAGCTTCTCGTGGTCTGCTTCGAGTTTCTCCCAGTTACCTTTGAGCATGTTGAGTTTTGCCCTGGCAGCATGAATATTAATCGCTGAGATGACGTTGGACTCGACTCCGGTTGCTAGCTCTGTGATGTAGATGAAACGACCCTCCTGGAGCTTCAATCTACCCGATGAGTTGGCCATGATAAGATGACGATGAAGGTTTCAATCAATCTAAACCCCCCGCAGCACTCCGTGCTCCGCAATGCGTTGAGCTTAGACTGATCGATCACTTGTAGATACCTTGGCCTCTTGACGTTGTAGTTAAATTCAACTTCAATATAAAGAGATCCGGCTCGAAGGACCAAAAAATGTTCAACGAGTAGTCAGCCGGTAGAACTTTATATTGAAGCGAATTCTCACGTTCGAAGTTTAATGGCCTTGAAAAAGGCCGTTGGGTTCTTGAGAAAGACCGTTTGAGAGATAGACGTTGAAGCTGGAGACGGCGATGTGAGTTGACTGCTGGTTCTTAGAAGAACCGTTTGGTTTGCTAGAGAAGTCTAGCTGGAGACCCTGAGATCTCGTTAAGTTGAAGAGTTCTTGCAAGACTAGCCCTGAGACGAGCTAGTCAGAACTTGACGAGGAAGTTCTAAAAAGAACTGATGGTGTTGAGATGCAGCTGGAGAATATTCAAGCCTTGCTCGCTTGAATATTTGTTGTATATCGCTGATAGCCTTGCTCGCTATCTGAAGAGTATTCATCACAGTAGGACTGATCAGAATGAAATACGCTGCCGCTCTCAGATCACCTTCTTTTATACCCGAGAGTCCGGCTTCTAGAATGTTCTCGACGAAGTGGGAGACATCGGTATCTGCGCTCCAATGAGATGGCTGGCTTTCAAAGAGAAGGAGAAAAGTCAAGCGCTGGCCAATGAGAAGTCTTAGCTGAGTGTGAAGGGGGTCGAGTTAACTCCTATTGGTCGTTCGCGTACTGAGAGCGAGCAGTCTTTCTCATGGTCCGTGCGAAGTTGATGAACTATGGAATCTCTCCATGGTCCACGTAAAGTTGATGACTTAATTTCGAACAATACATCTGATCGTTAATGGTGGCGGTAAATTCGATCAACTTGTTGTCATCAAAATGTGACAACAAGTTATTTTAGTGGGTAGATGTCAACTTATCATCAGTTTTGACGACCAGAATGCATGTAAATTTTTTGATAATTCAATTAAAATAATAATTAATTATAAAAAGTTAAACTATTTTCTAGGTTATAAGAATGTAAACAATTACTTAATATCTTTAAGAATAAAAAGAAAAGGGGGAAGAAAATAGAGAAAAAGTAGAAGTACATCAAGTTCAATTTTATTAATTACTTAAAAATCCAATTTTTTAAAATTATTACATTTTCCAGAGCACACAAGTAATTATTGTTGTTCAATTTACAATGATATTCACAAAAATTACTGTTCAATAATTTTATATTTTTTAACGCGGGAACTTTAAAATCATCTAAATCAATTACAATTTTTTCGCTTTCAATTAAATCTTGGATCCATAATTTTTTCTTAAAACCTTTTACATAAATATATTTGTAATTATAAGTGACATGTTCAATTGTTCCTTTTAGCTTCAAATATTGCGTTTTTCCAGCATCCCAGGTAATTCCAAGATGATTATATGTTACCTAGGTATTCAAGCGTTGACACATGTGATAATAATGTCCAATCACAAGGTGGTTTGAATAACGTACATGACATTTCTGCAACACCATCAATTTTATGTTGAACTGTAATTGAAGCAAGTTCTTTTACAATAAACTGATTGTGTGAGCCTTCAAATCCTTGCACGTCTGTTATCATTTCCATTTTGATAGCTCATATTTCGACAACAGACAATGAATCACTGAATAATTAAAAAATTCAGCGCAGCTATTTATTATTATCCCCCACCACACTTTTTTTAAATTAATTACATTTTAATTTTATTGGTTAATTTTAAAACTGCGCAGTAGAAAGTTCGAGAAGATCTATTTTTAGACTGATGACTCATCCATGTGCCAGAAAAAACTCGATTTCTTTGTTTGATTTTCAAACTGCGTATTAGGTGACGTCATACCATTTATCGCGCCATCTAGCGTTTTAGGTTATGTTATCACGTTATTCTAGGGGATTTCACTACTTTTTGTTTGGTAATGTTGGTACTTTTGGGGCGACTATTTTTACGGCGTCATTTATGACATCACAGGTTGTTCTGGAACTTTCTACTGCGCAGTTGATGCGCCGTTTCCCACCTATAAAAGAGGCGCGTGAGACCATACTCCACACAAAAGAAGTACGAGTCTCTGAATAAAATACGAATCTCTGCTCAAATATTCTCTGACGTTCACTGTGTTAAAGTTTTTGTGAAGTTCTCTGTGAAGTTCTCTACGGTTTTTTAAATAATTTTTTTACAAAAAATTATAAACAATTTTTAGTTTAAGTGAAGTGCATAGACATTATTTTTAGTGCAACTGACATTTATTAGTTTTAATTTTTGTGCAACTGACACTTATTAGTTTTTAATTTTTTTGTGCAAGCGACACTTATTAGTTTTTAATTTTTTTTGTGCAACTGACACTTATTAGTTTTAATTTTTTGTGCAACTGACACTCGTTAATTTTTTTTTTTATTTTTTTTTTTAGTGCAAAAGACACATTTTTTTTTGAACTATTGATAAAAAAAACATTATTTAAAAAAAAATGGCGCGATTAGTTGATGCACTTCACGGTTTGGTGAATTCTGTTGCACAATCATACAATGATTTACAGTTAGACTCAGTGAATGAAGAACATTGTAAGAGGTGCTATCAGGTGTGTGTTGAGACAATTGAATATTTCAAGATTATTTTGGCAGATCCACAATCGAGTGTTCAAATTAAGAGAAGCGTTCAAGCAAGTATAGTGCTTTTGTGCTGGTGTGGCGATTTTTACCACCGGGTAGCAAGTCTACTAAATTATGTACAACACTGTATGATAAAAATAAATATATAATTAATTGTGAAAATTTAAAACAATGTTTAGGTTTAGGAATGCAGTTGGAAAAAATTCATTGCGTACTTAAATTTGAGCAATCCCCATGGCTAAAGACATACATCGACAAAAATACAGACTGTAGGAAGGCTGCCCAAAATGAGTTTGAGAAGAATTTCTTCAAACTCATGAATAACGCAGTCTTCGGTAAGACTATGGAGAATGTTAGGAAACACAAAGATGTTCAATTGGTTACTAGATGGTCTGGTCGATATGGTGCATCAGACTTTATTTGTAAACCTAACTTCCATAGTCTTACTATCTTTGACAAAGACATGGTTATAGTGGAAATGAAAACAACCCAGGTATATTTTGATAAACCTATTTACACTGGGTTCACGATTCTAGATCTATCAAAGACATTTATCTATGATTTCCACTATAACGATGTCAAACAGAACTTGACAAATCAACAATTTAAGTTGATGTACACGGACACTGACAGTTTAATTTACCACTTTATAGTACCAGACATCTACGAAATCATGAAACGTGATATTTCAAAATTGGATACATCGGATTACCCCCCTCAAAATTCGTACAATATGCCGCTTCTCAACAAGAAGGTCCCAGGTCTGATAAAGGTGAGAATAATGAGAAAATTATGACCCATTCCACCGGACTTAGGGCCAAACTATTTGCATACAAAATTATAAATGATTGCAACACTAAAAAACGAGCAAAGGGGATCAAAGGTCCGACGTTGCGAACTATCACGTTTAAAGATTTCGAGAGATGTCTTCACGATCACATTAACTTGACGAAAAAATAGTACTTAATTATAAGTTCAAAACATGACGTGACGACAGTAGCACAGCACAAAATAGCCTTAAGCTGGACAGATGACAAACGACAACTTTTGGACAACTCAACCGACACATTGCCATGGGGATTTACATCAAATAATGATGATAATGATGATGATAAAGACGATGAAAATGTTATATATATTAAAAAAAGAAAACTTTTGTAAAAAAAAAAAAAATAAAAATGAAAAATATTGTAAAAAATTAGTTTTTTAAGTATGTAAAAATTAGTTTTAAGGATATGTGTGTAAATAAAAATGAATAAAACATTTATATACAAATGAAAAAAATTGTTTTTTATTTTATAGATATAAGTGTATTTTATAAGTTTGTTTACAGATCAGATTTTTCAATTCAGCTGTTGTGGGAGCTATCGAAGCCGAACCACTTTACGTACAATTTATTTCCACGTTTTTTTATAATTTTCTCCACTAGATATACATCTGGATATTTGACTTTGCTAAGTTCTTCTGCATAAAATCCACCTTCAATTGGCTTATCCTGATAGTCTACAAGCTTATACGTTGTTGGATTTGTTTTCTGCACTGTCTTAATTGTAAAAATTTCCGTCCTCCAGTTGGGTGTGTAACCTTTCTCAAACACATGTTTGTACTTGCTGATTCGAACTTTGTCTCCGACTTTAGATTTATTTTTTCGTGCTTGTTGCTGAGCTTGAAGAGGTTTGTATATTCTTTTCAGCAGTTCTTTTTCATTAGTAGCAGTTACATCAGCAGGTTTCATTTTAATCGTCCGATGTTTGGTATTATTGTAAGTATCCAATAAGTCTTCTAGTATATCAATCCATTTATAGGTACCACGTGCAGAGAATTCACGCCACATTGTAATTTTAAGTGTCCTATTAAATCGTTCACATATGAACGCCTTCAAGTTGCTGAATGTCGAGTACATATTGATGTTTTTACGTTGCATGAGTTCTTGAAATTCTTTATTATAAAATTCTTTGCCTTGGTCAACGTGCAGATTTTTTGGAACACGACCTAGTTGAAATATAGATTTCATTGCACTGGTGATATCACTGCCACTTTTACTCTTTATCGGTACAGCCCAAGCATACTTTGAAAAAATATCTATAACAGTTAGCAGATATTTGTTTCCTTTGTTTACTGATGCATAAGAAATCATTTCAACTAAGTCAGCTTGCCAAGTGTTATGTCCGCCGCTTGAATTTAAATTGATTATCCGGGATTTCTCCCTTTGGTAGAGATAGAAAAATTTAGTCGAGCGATTTGGAGGTTGCGGACAACACTAAAGAATACGAGGAAGAAGTATCTTTCTATAATTTATTATTTATGGTGGATCTTTTACTTCGAAGTAAGAACCCAAACGTCTCCGAAGAGACTGGTGATCTCGTGTTGAACCAGTTATTTTATAAAAGAATAGAATTTAAAATCTTTCACCTACCTTTCGATGTTTCTTTCTTTCTAGTCACGGCAGGTTAGATCCCTCCATAACGTTGCAGCTCACTCAGCTTCCTCTGGTAGGATTTAGTTGGATGGGCGTGGCTGGGGTTGTAGGATGTAAACTTATAAGCTACTCTGGAATGAATCTCGGAGGCTGAACTTATGATTTTTGGCTTTTTATTTCTGATTTAGCTACAATTCACTTGTACACTGAATCCTTTACACAATTTTCAAATAATTGATATTTTTAGAATATTTATTACTCACGGATATTTATATAAGGTTTTTATTTTATATTAAATGCGTCCTTTTTACACACCCTAAAAGTGATTTTATGCGCAAAATAACTCAGACCGAGATGGAATCGCAAATACACGTGATTTGCGTCACGATTTCAATCGGACCGGAAGTTTCTATTAATCTGTGAGGATTTTTAATAGATAAAGAAGTCGATTATTGCTTTTTCAACGCCTAAGCGGAATCCTGCAATAATTGACTGCAAAAAGATGTCAATTTTAGAATGCCTTATTGATTATTCAACGCCGAAGCGGATTCCTGCAATAAGGTTTAAATAGAAAAATATTAAAGATCCTCTTATTGACTTTTCGACGCCTGGGGCGGAATCCTGCAATAAGAGTGCACGAAAGTTCGACGTTTGAATATTCGTGGACCGTAAGTTAGAAGAACCGACTAGCTCTGAGCTATGGGTGCTCAGGCTTCTTATAAACTTTGATTTCGCGATTGATGGGGAATTTTTAATTATTGTCATTGGTGGAAGGTGACGACAGTTTATTAATTGTTCGTTCGTCTTATTGCAGTTATCCTCTCACTATTCTTTGTCGCATAAAAAGGTGGAAAAGCTGACGCTGCGTTTCCGCACGCTTTTGAAAAGAAGAGCTCTGTAATAATTATTTTAAATAATTATTAGAATAAAAAAAAATTATTTGAACATAACAATCCCCCGGAAAGTAAGAGGGTTGCAAAACTCTCATGCTTTCCTAAACATATGTCCTCTCTTTTACAAAAGCTTGCGATAACGCTTACAATTCTAAAAAGTCTCCCAGCTAGGATGTTATATAATTTTATAAAATATATAAAAGATTAATTAAAATTTTTTTTTTGATCTTTCTACATATATGTATTTATGTATGTAAATCTCTAAATATATATATATATATATATACATATATAGTAAATACTTATGATATGATTTATATATTATTATTTTATTTTATATAGTTTTCCTCTAAAATCTATTATTTTCCCATCACCAAAATAATAACAATTTTAAACATTACGTAGGATATTTATCATAAATTAGGATTATAAGCCTATTATGTAGTTCATCTCTCTACATGCATAGATGCATACCCATTTGTATATGCGTACGGATGACCTTGGGGCTGTAAAAAGGTACCGAAATAGGCTGGAGAGAATAATTCATTTATGCTGTGCGAATTTGCATTTAGCCGACATCTAGCGATGTTTAATTGCGAATAGGTTTGCCGCGTCTGCATGAAGAATTTGATCTCCGCCTAACGTCTTATCTCAAGACGCATTCCGCTGACGCTCCTTGCGATTTATGAGTAGGAATACTCAATGTAAAATTAACATCGAAGCTGACAACTTCAGCAGTGAGAAAAAAAAAGAGAAATATCATATAGAAAAAAAACAATGTACGTGACACAGAGACACTATAAGGGTTTTTCAACCTGGTTTCAATTGGTGAGGCACCGGTTTCACCATGGTGTAAGTATAATTTAACGTTTTACCTTAAAATAAAAAAAAATTAATTATAGGGGAAAATTGATTCTCTTTTTTTTTTTCAGGCGTTGTTGGAGACAGGGATGAGGGTGGACGTTTTCACGAGGCCGATCAACCCCCTGGTGGGGATGCGGCTTCTTTTAGATATCAAGGAGCTCGTAGGGGTTCTACCTCCGGAACTCGAGGAGGTCGCCAGGTATTTCCGGGCCTCCTGGGCCATTACGCCTCCGAGGGTGAAGTTGGTGGCTCCAGATGTGAAGGAGATCAGAATCCTGGCCACCAACCTCATCGAGACGGCCGAGGACCTTATAAGGTAAGGAGACAAGTCACCTTTATTGGAAGGATTTTTTTTTTCTTTGAATTTTGGTTAATGAAATTTCGTTTTCTTTTTTTTTTCTTTTACAGAGCCGACTTGCCCGGAGCCCCCGACGAGCCCCTTAAGTATCAGCCCTTCCCCATAGCGGGTTGATAAAGTCTCGGTGGAAGAGGAGAAGGGGAAGAAGAAGAAGGAAAAAAATAAAAAAATGAAAACAAAAGTAGAATCCTTTTTTTTCTTTAATTTTAAAATAAATTTTTGTTTATAACTGTCCTTGTTGTATGCATATATATATAAAGAGAGAAAAAAAAATTAATCTAAAATAAAACAACAAAAAAAACATAAAAATTGATTGTATTTTTTTTTTCTAGTAGTTCCTTTCCTTTTATTCTTTTTTTTTTTCGCTTGAACCCGCTCTTCCCCCCTTTTTTCTTTATATTTAATAATTTAATTAATTTAATTAGTAAAATTTCTTTTTTTTTCTGAGATTAAATTTTAATTTAAATTTTAGGAGGTAAGTATGGGTTACGCTAAGGCGGTTAATCTTGTGTGCGTGGGAGTGAGCGCGTGAGATGCCAGTCATCAAAAGAGAGAGAGAGCGCGCGCTTGGCATATGGAGGGACTTGTTAATCGGTCTCCTCTTTGCCCGCGTTCGCAACTCTCGCGGTAGCATAGCATCAATGGGATGTTGATTATCGACCGCCGTATTGATCTCATCTTAGTAGATCCTAACCGGCAAGTAGCGCCATCTTACGGCAGCTAAAAGAACCATTCTCTCAAACAGCGTATTTCGTTGACGAAGTAGATCACCCTAATTTTACATGAATAATCATCCTACTAAATGGAATCTAACGATAGTAAAAACATAGAATTATACCAAAATAGAGGATAATGGTCATGTATGAATGTGGAATGCATGGAGAGAGGTTCCTACAGGGTTTTTTTTTTAATATAGACGAAGGAATTACCTTCTTTGCTCGTACGAGAAATACCCTAGATTTAAAAATTATTAATATTTCCCTGTACAGCTTAGTATAATTTAGAGTTGACTTTTTTTATTAACATGAGTTTTTATGCTGATTTAGCAAGGTCATGTTAAATTTTATTTAATTTATCCTTTTTGAAGGAAAGAAGATATTTTGAGTATAGTGTTTTAGACGAGTTGTTCTTATAGCTGGTGGACGTTCGTTGCAATAAGAGGTAAGTTGGCTAATTTTTATCAAAACCCATTTTCAAACCCTTTTTTTAACTTCCCGCTAAGAAAATCGACGATTTTCAGAAATTTCGGGAAGTTATTGTTTTCACCTCGATTTTCGAAAATCGAGTTTTCATCAGATATCGACGTTTTGAGGTTCTAGGAAGCTATTCTGACTATTTTTAGAATGATGTCCGAGTGTGTGTATCCATCTGTGTGTGTGTATGTATGTAAACTCTTTGTAACTTTTGAACTAATGAATCGATTTGGATGGTTGAGGTGGCAATCGAAAAAGATTGTTGGCTTTTAACTTTCCTGAAAATTTTAGAATATTTGATAAAATAGACTCGAAAATATTGGCGAATTACGGAAAAAAAAAAAATTTTTTTTTAGTTTTTTATTGATTTCTCAAAAACGACTTATACGATCGACTTAAAAATCTAATTAGCTTTAGTATTCAATAAAACGCGTCGATTGCCACCTCAAACATCAAAATCGGATAATTCGTTCGAGAGTTATCGCGGGAGAAAGAAATGGTGAAAAACGGTTTTTTCTAAATATTTTCGAAACGACTGACGCGATCGATTTTAAATTTTAATCAGCTCTAGAATTCAATAAAACGCGCCGATTGCCACGTCAACTATCAAAATCGATTGATTAGTTCAAAAGATATCGGCGTTGAAAAGTTAAAAAAATAACATTTTATGTTATTTTTTCCGGATAAATCATAATATAACGTACTAAAATGTGCCTGATATCATACCAACTCATCTTTTTTATGGTTTCTTTTGATCATATAATGTCATCGAACTTGGTTTTTAGTTTGAATCATATTATCAACAAAAAAATCGATAAAACGTAGTTTTTAATATTTTTATCGGATATTTCATATTTTATTGTTTCTTATATGAGTCAAAACTTACTTAAATCTTGATTTTGATCCCTGACATTGATTTCTGCCTCAATACACTTATTTTACTGAACATAATCAGGAACTAAATTTTAAAAACCGCTTCATTGATGATTTTCGATTCTTAAATTTTCAAACTTCAGCATAACAGGTAACTTGTTAGAGCTTGAAAAGATCGTAAAAAAACAATTGCATGTGATAGCATTTTCGAGCTCGAAGAGCTCGAAATCATATCTGCACTAATGTTTTCGAGCTCAAAGAGAAGTTTTGGGGCTGGCCCGCAGGGTCAACCGACAGACCGATTTTTTTTTTATGCGAAATTTTCGGTAGTGTTTCGTTCAGTTCATGATCTAAATTTTGATGATTCTAGGATTTGTTGCTGAAAATGTGTTTTAATCGCCCACCTTTCGAGATTGTCGATCCAAAATTGGATCCTTTACCGATCCCACTGGAGGAGGTTCTCATCGAGGTACAAGCTCGATGATACTTGGATTCGGACCCGATTTTTTTATTCGCGACCAACCAGTGTGAGATCAATTGGATCCATTCTGTGGCACCACCATCGCCTCCGCTAGATGCCGATGGTCGTGTTCTACCCTCTTAGAGGTGAACGGATTAATCTTGTGGTTTTGTTACTTTTTTTTCTCGTTTTCTTTTTTTTTTATATTTTAATTTGTTAACTTATGGATTTCAGTATATGGTGGTCAATTTGCACTTGCATTTTACTGATAGTGCCGAGGTTCGTGACAGTTATCTATTGGAAGTTTTGAGAAATTTCCGGGACATTCGAGAAAACCGAAATAATTTGCGGTTGCTGAACTCCAGTTTAAGGGGTTCTTCTATCGCCTGGTTATTTAAAAGGCGTTAATGGTTGTAAAAATTTCCCCCTTTTTTTTTAAAATAAAAGAAGGTTTTGAATGGATTTGCAAAGGTTTAAATTTTATTTATTTATTCCTAAAGAGTTTCCCATAATATTTTTATTCTTTAACTTTATTTCTTTTACTGCTATAACTCTCTCACGGCTGACGCGTCTTATTACTGCTGACTAGCCATTTCTGCGCTAAGTCAGTCATTCAGTCATTTGAGTTGAAGCTAGCATAATGTGTGTGTCTTTTGGTCACAAGTACGACCTTGGGGATCCCATTTATTATTTTGTAAGAACTTATGCAGAATTTGCTTATATTAGAAGAATTTTTGCAATCTGGGACCCCAAAATTCATACTTGTGAGCGCTATTACTCGTGTGGTATACGCAACAATCTGTTACACGTAAGTGTTTAAGTGTTATTCAAGGTCAATTGTGTTTATAACATCATAATTCTATTCGTTCGTCCAGTATTATTTAAGCTGTGGTTCTCTGCCCTACTGCCCTGACCGATTAAAGCCTGAGCTTTTCCTGGCCTGGAGTAAACATCTCTGGAGGGAAAAGGACGAGAATTTAGATGATTGGATGGAAGATTGGGTACTAATTTCTTGGCTCTTTGAGGAGGACGGGAAAGATGAGCCAGAGGGAGAAAAATTCGAGGACTAAAATGGTGCAATTTGGTCATCACCAGCGTTTGCTGGATGACTCAGGAGATGTTATCACTTTCGGGTCATTTTTGACAATCAATTTTCTCTTTTCAATAAAGAGGAAATGAGCCTGAAGATCGTTTGTTCCTTCTTTTAACCCAGAACCTACCCATCCTTTTTAATAACCGTATACAATCTCGGATATAAATAATATGCGAGTGTGAACGGAGAGAAAAAGCAGTTTTTATTTTCTTTTCCTCTTTTCTTTTAAATTTATTATTATTATTATTAAATGGCGCAATTCGCCAGGTAAGTTAATTAAAATTTCTAAGTAACATGTGACCATTATAAGGTGAGTAACATCCTGATGCTCGTTTTTTTGAGAGAAAATATCTTTTCTATTTATTGCTTCCATTTCCTGTTATTTTAGGAGGTGAAATAGGAGTAATAGGAGGTTTTCCTGGAGCTGAATTTTAAAAGCGAATTTTAGTGGAGAATGGTGTTTCCTCAGGAGTTGTGTCAACGGCTGTAAGAAGCGGCTGTTTATAATGTTCAGAGTTGCGCATGCGCTGTGAGAGGTAAGCACTTGTCTCTTAGTTAAATTAGAAAAAAATAATTTCTTTAGTTCTGACAGGAATTACCAATTCTCCTGTTTCCTCAAATGTCCAGGTGACTTAAATATTTGTTAAACTTTGAATGAATTTTGAATTTAGATATATGATTTTCCGAAACTTAATCTTATACATTTAGATTATAAAAATTTTCCTAGTTAGAATATAGTAATATAATTTGTTCTTGAAATGTTTTGCCGGTAAAATAGGAATCCTCTTTCAAGATGACGTAAAATGTCGGTAAATGCATAAGAATTTGTAAAGTTACAGAAAGGCTCAAAAATTATTTTGGAGTCTGGATTTTAAGTACTTGAAAAAAAAAAGAATTTCTATTTTTCCGTGAAATTTTGATTTGACTTATACATTATTCTTATCTTGTTTAGGATGATTATATCGGAGCGTTGAAATCTGAGAGGCGAAGGCCTCTTATGGTACAAGTTGGAGTCGCTGATTTACTTGCAGAGAAGACGACACGACTTGAAAGAGCTGGTGGAGTTTACTGGAGCTCGATGACTTCTGGTTGGTCCTTGATTTGGACAGACCTTAATCTGGAGTCTGAGGTACGTCTGGTTTCTTTTACTGTTTTGGGATGTACCTCGCCTGGCTGCTTGTTTTTCTTGTAGGTGAAGCAGCGCTTCTTGCTTGAGCATACACAACATTTGAAGAGTACTGGAACGACGAGGATAACACCCAGGACAGCTAGGATGGACATGTTTCCTGCCGTCATCGTTCGATGGATATCGTATTCTTGATGGTGCAACGCTATTTCGAACATTACATTTTCCGTTTTTTCCAATCCTGCTCCCCAGGGTTGGAATTTGTCTATTGTTTCTTGAAGAGAAATCCAGATATTTTGGGTTCAGCTGTTAAGTTTGTTGATAGCGTTTCCAAGGTTAAGTTTAACCTTGGCAAGGTGATGTTCAGCTGAGTGATCTCTTCAGCTATGCTTTTGATTATATATTTTCCGCTTCTAATTTCGCATCTACCGTGAACATGGATCATTCCTGTTCCGTTGATGTGATATTCTTTCTTGACTGGACTTAAGCACTTGAAAATTAATTTTTCTTCCTTACAAGTCGAATACGCCCAAGAATTTGGTTAATTGAGCTTGATCCAAGTGGTTTTACATACTAGAATGATGCGGACCTTGCACGTTCTGGAGATATCTTCGGTTGACTTCAGAAGCAGCTTCATTTCGCAGTCTACTTCTTCTTGGACTTCCGCAGACTGGAATGGTATGTCGGGACGACAAGACAAATCGTCCCCGATAGATTTGCAATTGTTGATATATTGAGAATCTGCTAGGTAGAATCTCCTTAAGCCTGGATCGGTAACTAGGAACCTTTTTGATGGTAGTATCGTCAGTGTCTGAATTTTTCCATTGAGATTTTCTGGTCTGGCAGTGGTCTCATTTCGTATGACAATAAAGGAATTTTATGATATAAGGGTAAGGTTACTATGATAAGTAGGTAACCTTTCGCCCTTGCTACCATTACTGTAGACACAGCTGACAAGGTTGAAATATCCATTCGGTCAATTGGTTGAGGTGGATTCAAATCCGGATGATTCCTCATGATGTAAAAAGGTTGCTCGGTAAAGTTGTCTTGGTGATATAGCTTGTGGGGAAAGTCGGCCGGCCTTGGCTTCCTCCATGATAGTTTCAGCTTCCTTCAGGACTCGAAGATGGTTACTGGCGATCTCCTTTCGTTCGTCCCCCAGCATCATGACTTTCATCAAATATGCGAGTTTACCCAAGGAAATATTGGTAGAATTTATCAAGTTCGTAGTAGCATCTGCAAGATTATTCAGATTAGACTGCATTTGCACCTCGCTTTGAAGAATAGTATTGATCTTACTCTTGACAAGATGAGTGGCGTTCTGTACTAGGTGCACCATTTCTGCATTATCTTGATATAATTTGTTGATCTCCTTGGTGATATGTTCTTTGTCTTCATAGTCCATGGTATCAAACAGTTCTCGGGCAATTGTACCAACGAACCCGAACCATGGAGCTCGTTGATTACGGTCAAACGGCGGAGTTTAGAATGTTGTTTCTTCAAGGAGCTGGTCCAAACGGCTTTTAGCTTGGTTTATGGAGGTTTGTATTTCTGTTATCTGGTCCATCTTCAGATAGTGCATGCAGGATCCAGAGTCGATAATTTTGGTACAACCTAGCATGGTCGAGTGGAGATGGTCCCATTCAAAGGGATACATATCGACCTATCCTCGGACGTTAATGGAAGAAATGATGCACCAGTTTTCTTCTACCAGGTGAATCTTCTTAAACGGGTCATACAGTAGACCCGGGTTGTCTGCTATTGGCTGGATGGTCAGGTGGTCCTTGGATTGACCCTTTTGGATGATGATGACCAGGAATATCAATAATTGTCTCATGATGGTGAGAGATTTGAGGATCTGAAACAGAGAACTTTATAAAGGTTTAGCCTTATGGTCAAAAGCAGGTTTCGCTTTATTAGGGTTTACCAATTTGCGGTTCCCTTTGTCGTTCAGGTAGATCAGACTCCCAAATTCGTTAATTTCGACGATTTCATAGGGCCCGGTATAATAAACATCGAGTTTATTTTTCCGTGGTTCCTTTAGAACATAAATAAAATCGCCTACCTTGAAGGTTTGGGCGTGTATGTGTCGATCGGAATTTTGGAATCTTGTTTTGCCTTATTGAGACAATCAGCAGCGATTTCTCTGACTTCTGACAGTCTACTCATAAGATCGGCGAAATGGTCGGAATAAGTTTCGATTCTGGAGTAATCGGGGAACTGGGTTGGTAACCGAGCTCTTCGGCCAAACATCAGCTCGAATAGAGTAAATTTGGTTGAAGTATGCACATTGGTATTGTAACTCAGCGCCGCGAGACTGACATATCGATCCCAGCCGGATACTTATCTGAGATTACTCTTAAGAAATCTATCAGTGGTTGATGGCTCCTTTCTAGAGAACCATTTGATTAGGGATAATAACCCGAAGTCGTTAATCTTTGGATTTTTCGGGCTTTCGCAAGTTGTTGTATTATTTTAGAGGTAGATGGAGTACCTTTATCTGAGAGGATGACTCTCGGACAACCATGATAGCACATATAACGATCTACAAGGGCTTCTGCCACTGTTGTCGATCGGCTATCAGGTATCGGAATTGCTGTTACGGCTTTCGAAAAATTATCCTGAATAGTCAATATGTGAACATTCCCACTCCTAATCATAGGAAGTGGTCCCACGGTATCAATAGAAATTTTCTCGAAGGGTTCGAAGGAAGTATCGGTTATCGTCATGGGTTGTTTTGTTTTGATTCGCGTGAGTTTATTCTTCTGACAGATTTCGCATTTCCGGATGAATCTACAGATTCTTTCCTTCATGCCTGGCCAGTGGAATCTCTCTCGAATTCGCCAATAAGTTTCCACGACATCCTTGTGGCCCGCAATAGGGCTGCAGTGGTCTTCTTCAATGATTTTATCGCGTAACTCTTCAGTAGGAACTTCTATATTTCCTTCGCAAAGTGTTACCTCGATAGGACAGTCGCCCAATTCTTGTATGAGATAAGGCTTAATGTTTATATCATCGAATTCATCCCCCTGTTTCGCCATGCGGAATGTATAGATTTCATGTTTTAACATGGACATTCTTAAATTTCGTAATCCTTCAATTAAATTATTTAAATCGATTTTCTCAAAATGATTTTTCTTGACAAAGACCGTGAAGATAAAGCACTGTCCCATTTTTGTGATTAATACATCACCCATTTTTGGTTTAGCTGTCTTCAGATCTTCCTGATCGATGAAAGTGAGATCTCTTAACAATCGAGAAACTAGTTTCACCAATTCACAATCCAGGGACAGGAAATGTACCATGTGATCTCTTACATAAGTAATTCTATCTCAACTGTCCTTAAATTTGATTCGATTTTCAGGCAGTATCCGAGGTCTATCAGACTCAGAGCTCGAGGAAGACGAAACTTCCGGTGGTGAATAGCGTTGATCACTCAGATCCTCCGCTATATCTGAGGAAGGGGGATCAAATACGTACCACGGAGTTTGATTCGGAAGCTTAGAAGGTAAATCTACATTTATCTCCGGCTCATCCCCCAGTTGTTCGTCAACAACTTCCGGTAGAGTCGTGTGAAGAGGGTCAGATTCATTCACCTGAGCATTTCCGTCGTATTGTTCTCGGTGTACTTCCACTTGAATCACTGTGGTTCCGTCAGATTGGCTGGCATCTGATTGGCCTGATTGAGGAGATGTCTCCGCTATGCTTATTCGATCATTAGCAGAATTTCGATTTGGTGAATTTGGCTGCTGATTCTCGTTCAATAAGGTATTTTCTTGTCCTAGATTTTTACTAGTAGATGTCACTTTGCGTTTGGATGTTTCCACGTGTGCCATACTGGATGAGGCTGCAGGAACATCTTCGACGTTCAGAGTTTGGCAGGTAGAAGGCCTTGCGATGACTGGAGATGTATTGTCATCAGAACTTCCGGTGTCCTTCCAATAAAAGCTTTTTGTATGATCGTCATAGTCATGTTCCTTGCAATTTGCCTGCGCGCTTTCACTACAGTGTTCTTCCACATAGGGGTCGACGGACTTTTACCTGCGGTGAGGTATTCCTCTCGAATCTCGTCAGCTCGCGGTGTCTGTGGAGTTGCAGGGGTTATTTCCACTTGGAATTCCAGTTCAGAGCAGCTAACTTCACTTGAATCTTCATTTTCTTCTATATCTAGATTTTTACGAAGGAATTCTTTTTCTCCTTCTTCGTCGGACTCATCCGAGTCTTCAGATTCGTCGTGTTCGTCTGATAAGTAGCCCCGTTTAAGATATTTCCTGACTTTCTGGGCTATTTGAGGGCTGAATACAGGCAGTGGATTGTAATAATCTTCTGGACGAACAGTACGATCTGCTTCTTCATCTGAAACATTAATCGCTCGTTTTTTGAGGGCTTTATTGAAGCGTTCAAATGATTTTCTCAAATCTTCGCGCATTTGCTGTCGATTTATCGCTTCAGGAGTATTTTCATCTCCCTGATCACTGGAAATTTTCTCCGATTCGTTGAGCAGATATTCTTCATTCATGAGTCGGACTGCTTCTTCTTTTTCCTCATCTGTTTCTTCCAGTTCTAGCCCGGGCTCTGGCCCAATCTCCACTTCCGGGTTGGCTAGAGCCTGAGGTGCTGAGGATAGTCCTGGTTGGTTTACCTCGAAAACGTCATCTTCGATACTCTCTGAGACGTCAGGTTCGGTCGTACTTATTTCGCAATAGTTTACCCTTTTCCGGTTTCGTGTCAGTTCCGTGGCTCGTCTCATTCGTAATCGGGATGCAATTGTATCACGAGGTTGTGGAGAGCTGTTAACCCTAGCTTTGTTTTTACTTCCGGGTTTTCTACCTCGTTTTACAGCTGCTATGGCTTCCTCGTCAGGACAAGAACTTTTGTTGAGTGGGAGCATCACTGCTTCCTCGACCGAATTTTGATTTGAAGCCGTTTCCTCTGGAGATCTACCTTCAGGATTGTAGGACAATCCTTCGGCGTATTGTTCTGAGATTTTATGTCGAACTATAACCGAAAATTTGTATTCACTTAGTTTGAATCGTTATTTAATTTGTCGTTCGGTGACAGTTTGGCTGTCTTTCAACCAAGACATACAAGGGCTGCTTGTATACAAGGTGAAAGGCTTACCATAAAGGTAAGGCCGAAATTGTTGCACCGCGTACAAGACTGCCAAACACTCTCTTTCATTGTGTGTGTATCTTGTCTCGGTCTCTTGCAAGACTTGGGACGTACAGGAGACAATTTTCTCAATATTTACGTTGGGGTTTCCAGGCGTACGATCTTCGTTCTCCAGTTCCTGGCTCAAGATGCCTGAAATACCGACATCAGAGGAGCTGGTTGCCAATATAAAAGGTCAATCGAAGTTCGGATAGGCAAGGAATGAATTTTCGCATAATGCGTTTTTAATATCCTCGAAAGCCCTTTGCGAATCAACCGACCAGGAAGACGGTTTAGTTTTCCTGGTAAGGTCAGTGATCGGTTTGGCTCTTTCAGCGAAGTTTTCAATGAATCGTCGGTAGTAATTTGCTAATACCATAAATTTTCGCGCTTCTGTATGATTACGGGGGTGCGAAGCGTTTTTAAGGGATGAAATTTTCTTTGGGTCAGGTTTCACACCATCTTTAGTGATAACGTGACCTAAATATTCCACCTCGGTGCAGAGAAATTTGCATTTCTCGGGCTGAAGAGTTAGCCCAGCCTCTCGAAGGCGATTGAAAAGTCTTTGGACTCGTACCTCATGTTCTTCAAGCGAAGATATATAACTTACAAAGTCATCGAGATGGATGAATAGTTCAGTACCTTTTAACCACTCAATGTGGAGTCCATCACACGTTGAAAAATTGCTGGAGCACACTCAAGCCCAAAAGGCATACAGCAATATTCCCGATGACCATCAGGGGTGGAAAACGCCGTTTTTTCAGCGTCTCTGGGGTCCATTGGTACTTGGTGGAACCCACTGGCGAGGTCAAATACACTGAAGTACTTGGCCCCACCGAGTAGGTCTAAAATATCGATTATGAGTGGGAGGGGGTAAGCATCCCCAATGGTTATCTTATTTAGATTTCGAAAATCACTAACCATTCTCCACTTTAGTTTACCTTGAGCATCAGAATTCTTAGGGACAATCCATAAAGGAGAATTATACGGAGATTTTGATTTCCGAATAATTCCTTGTTTAAGTAGGTTATCCACTTGCTTCTTGATTTCGTCGCGGTGTTCTTGAGGAAACCGGTATTGTGTGATTCGGACCCGGTTTGTCACTCGTGGTTTCGATTTTGCAGGTGAATTTTTTGGAACGTCCAAGGCGATCACCAGGGAGGTGAAATATGTCATGATTTTTCTGAATAAGTCGGAAAATTTGCTTCCTTTCCGTGCGACTGAGATGATTGGTAGGAATCTTATCAAAGATTGCTTGGATACGATCTCGCTTAGAAAGTGAGTGGATTCCGGATGGGGTTTCCGCTATATCGGAAAATTCGTCAGATGGATCAGGATGATCAAATTCAAATTCTTCTAGCACTTGAGTTTTGATTTCGATTTCTGCTGGATCTGATGTGGTATTGATGACCATACACATCGCTTGATCGTCATCAACTGAGACAACGGCTTTGCCCATTAAGAGTCCCTCTCGAAGAGGAATCTTACGGAGGTAGCCTTGTTTGATCTCAGGATTTACAACAGGTACCGACACGGACATCCGCATACGGGGTGGAATTACGTATGAATGGGATGGTTTTATTCCGATACTGAAAGGTCAAGGTCGGGAAGGTCGAGATGATAAATTCAGAGATTGATGATGGTACGAAATCTCCGCTTGTTCATTTTTCAGGAAGTTGTTGCCCAAAATTCCAACACCATGGAAGGGTAAATTCCCATTGCAGACATGGAATCGGATTTTTGAACCCAAAACCTTTAATCCTACAGTACCAATTGTTTTCATGGACTGTCCATTCAAACCACGGAGTAGCATCGTATTACCACGATCCACTCTAATTTCGGGATTAAGAGCGAAAGAATTTATCAAACACACATTCCCCCCTGTATCTATGAGAAAGCATTGTGATTATCTATGAAGCGAATTACATGAGTCGAAAATTTTTGGCCCTGTCCCTAGGGACAGGATATATATCACATCAAGGTCGTTATCCATTGAAAAAGGGAAAGGACGGGTAGGTCTATGTTTGAGGACCAGCGTATTTCAATAAAAGGAAATGCCAGTTCGTTCTTTGATGAAAAATTCATTTCCAAGGATGCCCAGATAACCACCTGGTGGTCTAGGTACAACCTGGAAACAAACATCTGCGTCAAAGATCTTGAGGGTCACAGTTCCAATTATTGGCATACCACTGGTTGCTATGCCGCCCACCACACCACTATTTTCAGGGTAAAAGGTGGTAAGTAGATAGGTATGGAGGATTCTGGATCAGTTGGGGCAAGATGGACATGCTCTGTTGTACCGACTGATGGTAAGTTATCGATTTATGATAATGTACCGAGTGGGGGTAACTTATTGACTATTGATAAGATGTCGGCTGTTGGTGTGCTTATCTAGGACCTTTTGACATCATTTTGACGCTAATTGTACTTATCTGGGACCTTTTTGACGTCATTTTGATGCTAATTGACATTATTTTGAGCTCATGTTATTATAGATGGTGCCTCATATATATTTTGAGCGGGAATTTTCGAAAAAATCAATGCTCAGTCCGCCATTTTGACATCTTCTTGACCTTAATTGATGCCATTTAAAGTTTTTATTCGCCATTTTGAGCTCTAATTCGCTATTTTGAATTAAATATTATGACCATGTCCGTCATTTTGAATTCTTATCCGTCATTTTGAGGTCATGTTATTATAGGTGGCGTTTCGTATATATTTTGAGCGGGGATTTTCGAAAAAATCAATGCTTGCGTTGGCCTTACAGTTGTCAGTTTTGAGCTCAGTCTGCCATTTGCCTTCTTGACCGTCATTTTATGTCTACTTCCGCCATTTTGAATGAAATATTATGCTCATGTCCGCCATTTTGAGCTCTGATCCGCCATTTTGAATCAAATATTATGACCATGTTAGCCATTTTGAATGAAATATTATACCTATGTCAGCCATTTTGGATCAAATATTATATCTATGTCAGTCATTTTGAATCTAATATTATGCCCATGTCCGCCATTTTGGATCAAATACTATACCTGTGTCCGCTATTTTGGATCAAATATTATGCCTATTCCTGCCATTTTGAATCTAATATTATACTCATTTCAGCTATTTTGAATCTAATATTACACCCATGTCAGCTATTTTGAATCAAATATTATGTCCATTTCAGTCATTTTGAATTGATTTTAAAACTTTCGAGCTTGTGTTTTCCTGAAGTTACTGAATGAATATGTGGCACATTCCCAAAAAATTATCATGCATTACTTAGAAATTGCAAGATTTCATCACATTATTGTTTAGCAACAGCGAATATTCTTTATTAGCTATGGCTTAATTGATTCTATTTCGTAGATGATGTCATCGAGTTTAATTTTAACTGCGTAGTAGATTGTTTATTTTTAGATGATGACTCACACGATTCTATTTTTAGATTATGACTCATACAGTTAAATTTTTAACTGCGTAGTAGATTGTTTATTTTTAGATGATGACTCACACGATTCTATTTTTAGATCATGACTCATACAGTTAAATTTTTAACTGCGTAATAGATGACATCAAACTCATTTCCACGCCATCTAGATCTTAGGTTATGTTGATACAATCTAGGAATTTTTTTGTCGAGATTCTAGGGAACTTTGTTATATAAGGTTGGTACTTTTGAGAACTAGAAACTTTCTACTGCGCAATTAATGAGTCATTCCCCACCTATAAAAGTACCGCGCGAGAGCATACTTCACAAAAAGAAGTACGAGTTCAATCAATGAAGTACGAATCTCTGCTCAAAATATCTCCAACGATTTGAAGTTCTTTGTGTGTGCGTTTTAAAATTTTTTTTCTAAAAATTTTTTTATAACAAAAAAAATTTTTAATAAACAATTTTTTAAGTGATTATTTAAACAATATATAAACAATTTTTCAATCATTATTTAAACAATATATAAATAATTTTAGTGACAAATTTTTAAATGAACAATCGTAGTGATGTTTTAAAAATTTATTAATTTATATATAATCCTAGTGTAGTGATAAACAATTTCTAAGTAGTTATTTGAACAATATATAAATAGTTTTAGTGATAAATTTTTAAATGAACAATCTTAGCGATTTTTTTTAATTTATTTTTTACTAAACTAATTAATTTATATAAAAACTACTTAATAAACATTACTAGTGACAGACAATTTCAAGTGTAAATATAAACAGTGACTTTAGAGATGAACTTTTAAAAAATGGCACAAAACGATTTTATTGCGGCGCTTCAGCGTCCAGTAGATTCAATAATTAAATCATTTAATGATTTACAAGATCAGCCATTAGCTGAAGAACATTGTCAAAAGTGTTATCAAGTCTGCGCTGATACAATTGATTACTTCAATGAGATCTTGCTAGATCCGCAAATAAATGTTCAAGTCAGAAGAAGTGTACGAGCAAATATTGTACTTTTGCACTGGTATGCAGATCAATTTGCGCAATTGAGTGGAGAAGTAACTGGTGGTGACTTGCGTGCAAACCGACGTCTCATCAAGTGGCAAGATCTTGAAAACGCATTTTCTAATAACATTAAATCTGGATGTGTGGTAAATCAAGCTCACACAGATCTTCGTACTTTTCTTGATGATGCTGAAGACGTTATCATTGAAAAAGTTGAAAATATGCTCAGAGATGTTGCTGGGCTTAAAGTAAATGTTGAATTAATTTGTAAATTCAGAAATGTAAAAGCTGAAAATGTCATCGAAGAAACAAAGTCATTCAACACCAAGAGCCGAGAAATTTTACCCGCAACATCTCTTGCTACTTGGTATAAAGATCACGTCAACGATAAATTATTAAAGAAAGTCGAGGAATTTAATCAAAAGGATTCTGGTTGGAGTTTAACTGAAATCCACAATTTGATAATTACAATGTCAAGATATGCACCTTTTCAAGCTGGAGATTCAACGTTTGTGGAACTACCCAAGGATATCCAGGCAAAAAAAGCAGTATTAAATATTCAAAATTTTGATGAACACTGTTTTCTCTGGAGCATTGTAGCAGCATTACATCCAGCTAATATTAATCCTGCGAGAAAAACATCATATCCTCACTTCAGCTCTATATTAAAATATGAAGGTATAAAATTTCCAATCACTTTAAATGATATCCCGAAATTTGAAAAATTAAATAATTTATCAATTAATGTCTACGGTATCGAGTCAGAATTTTGCAATAAAAAATACAATAAAAGTACAATAATTCCTTTATATCTAAGTAAACTCATAAAGTCTGATAAAAAAGTTATTCATCTTTTAATGGTACAGCAGAATATTAAATTAAATAAATCAGATTTTGATATTAAAAATTTTCAACCGAAATTTCACTTTGCTTTGATCAAAGATCTTTCACGATTAGTTCGATCTCAAATTACAATGTCAAAATGCAAATTATTTTTTTGCGATCGATGCTTGAATCATTTTAGATATGATTATTCGTATGAAAATCATAAGGCTGATCGTTTTAAGATGAACAAAGTCCATATGACATTTCCAAAAGATCAAATTTTAAAATTCAAAAACTACCGATATAAAGACACTGTACCGTTTGTTGTATATGCAGACTTGGAATGTACACTAGAAACGACTCAAGGAGATGATGAAACTCAAAAGCATATTCCACACAGTGTAGCATTCTATCAACATTGCAGTTATGACAATAAATTATCTAAATTTGAATTAAATCGTTCAAAATTTTGTATCGATTGGTTTATTTTAAAGTTAGAAAAATTAGCTATCGAGTATGAAGGATATTTAAAAAATCCCATACCAATGAAACCACTCACCAAACAGCAGCAAGAGACACATGATCAGGCAACTGTTTGTCATATTTGCGAAAAAATAATTACAACATATACAGATAAGTGTTATGATCACTGTCATTTCACTGGTAATTATCGCGGTCCAGCTCATATATCTTGTAATGTTAATTATCCAAAGTCACATGTTATCCCCATAGTTTTTCACAATTTATCCGGTTATGATTCACACTTTTTAATTAAAAGTTTAGCTACATTAATTAAAGGTGATGTAACTTTACTACCAATAAATAAAGAAAAATATATATCATTCACAAAATCGATTGAAAATACTTCAGTGACATTACGATTTATAGACTCATTCAGATTTATGGCATCCAGCCTTGAAAAATTAGCTTCTTATCTTGGTGATGATGAAAAGCTTATAACGAAACTTCACTATCCTGATCCAGATGAATTTAAATTAGTTACGCGCAAAGGCATATTTCCATATGAATATATTTCAAGTATTGACAAACTTAATGACAAACAATTGCCTGATCAAGTATCATTCTTCTCAAAATTAACAAATGAAAGTGTCTCTGATGAGGATTATTTTTTTGCTCAGCTAGTCTGGAATAAATTTAACATCAAAACACTGGGAGAGTACTCAGATTTATATCTTAAAACTGATGTACTTCTTCTAGCAGATGTGTTTGAAAATTTTAGACGTAGCTGCTTTGAAACTTATAATCTTGATCCATTACACTACTATACTGCTCCCGGTCTGTCTAATGATGCAATGTTAAAATACACTGGTGTGGAACTTCAGCTTCTTACTGATCCTGAAATGGTACTTTTTATCGAGAAAGGTATCAGAGGTGGGGTATCTCAGTGTACAAACCGATATGCTGCTGCAAACAATCGGTACATGGGTGAAGACTTTGATCCAAGCAAAGCTGAATCATATTTAATGTACTATGATGTAAATAACTTGTATGGTGCAGCAATGAGTATGTCACTGCCGACGGGTTCATTTGAATGGGTTGAAAATGTTGATGATAATGTAAATAAATTTTTAAATGATAATGATAGTGTAGGATATATATTAGAAGTAGACTTAGAGTATCCTGAGGAGTTACATGAACTCCATAAAGATTTACCGCTGTGTCCAGAACACTTTGTACCACCAGGATCCAAACACTCGAAATTATCAACAACTTTGTATGATAAAAAAAATTATATAATACATTATAAAAATTTAAAACAATGTCTTGAATTAGGATTAAAATTAACAAAAATCCACAGAGTACTACAGTTCAAACAATCACCTTGGCTCAAAAATTTTATTGATAAAAACACTGACTGTAGAAAATTAGCAAAAAATGAGTTTGAAAAAAATTTTTATAAGCTAACGAACAACGCTGTATTTGGTAAGACTATGGAAAATGTAAGAAAGCACAAAGATGTGCAATTAAAAACTGAATGGGAGGGTAGATTTGGCGTCAAAGAATTGATATGTAAGCCAAATTTCCATAATCTTACCATGTTTGATAAAGATATGGTAATTGTTGAGATGAAAAAAGTTAAAGTCTGTTTCAATAAACCTATCTATGTGGGCTTTTGTATTTTAGATTCATCAAAAACATTTATTTACGATTTTCACTACAATTATGTAAAAAAGAACTTTAAAAATGATGAGTCCAAATTAATGTATACTGACACAGACAGTCTCATCTATCATTTCACTGTACCAGATGTCTATAAAATCATCAAACGTGATATCTCAAAGTTCGACACTTCTGACTACCCCGCTGATAATGTATATAATATGCCATTAGCCAATAAAAAAGTCCTGGGTCTGATGAAGGATGAGAATAATGGTGAAATCATGACTGAATTCACTGGACTCAGGGCTAAATTATATGCATTTAAAACATATAAAAATGAAAAGGCCAAAAAGCGAGCCAAGGGAGTCAAGGGTCCTACGCTGAGAACAATCACGTTTGATGATTTTATGCAATGTTTAGATAATCATGTGACTTTTAACTAAGAAACAATATTTAATCAAATCAAACAAGCATAATGTGAGGACAATTGCGCAAAATAAAATTGCATTGAGCTGGGCTGATGATAAGCGCCAGCTCATTGACGGCAGTCATGACACCCTACCATGGGGCTATAAAAATAAGAAAATTATTGTAGATGATGATGATGAGATAATAATTAAAAAAAGAAAACTTATGTAAATAGTTGTAAATAAATATATGATTGTAAAATTAGTTTTAAGGTAGGGAAAAAAAGTTATCAGTAAAAGATTTAGATGACTTTCTGTAAATATCATCAACAATTAAACAATAATAATAATTATTCATGTGCACTTGATAATGTAAAAAATGTTAAAAGATTGGTTTATAAACCTTCAATAAAAAAATTTTTTAATTTACAATTATAATTTTGTATTTTCAACCTAAAATAGATTAAGTTAATTATAATTTATAAAAAATTAAGTTATCCATAAAAAATAATTTAATTATTAATATATCTTTAAGTTTGAAAGGAAATCGATTGATTTGGCGAGAAAATATATATATCAGATAAGTGTAATATTTTGAATTTAAAATTTTTACCGCCATAAGTATAGTTCTTCATTAATTTTTGAATATTATGAAGTTTGAAAAGAAAATCGATTGAGTTGAAGAGAAAAAATATATATCAGGTATGTATAATATTTGAATTTAAAATTTTTACTATCATAAGTTTAATTTATTCAAATTTAAAAATTTTACCGCCATTATCGATCACTAGTATCGATGTGTTATATTAGTCTATCTCGGTAGAGGTCGATATAACCTTTCCCGCGCGTAAATTACTATTCATTTTTATTCAATATATGATTGATAGATTCTTAAAAATAATGCTCAATATCGCAACAGGATATATATTCAATTGTATTTTTGATATAAAATGCATCAAAAAATATTTACTGTCATTTTTACGTCATAACATGCGGGTAAGAATACAACTACGTCATAGTGTAATGGACCAATCAGGGCTCAAGTTTTTAGGCCTTATGCATTCTCATTGGTTGTCCAAACTAGACAAAGACTATTTACTCAAGGAGATAAAAATCTCTCAACTTAAATCTCAAAAGAGTCTAGACGTGATGCCACAAACACGTACCGGCCACAACATTTTATAAAAATTGTAAGTATGGTTTTTATTTATTAAATAACATTTTATCCATTATTTAATAATTAAATAATAAACAAATATCTAAATAACAAACAAGTTAATAATTATAGCATCAGTTAATAAAATAAAAACCTTTTGATATATATTTATATATATATATATATATATATATATAATATATACAATTTTATTTGTAAAATAACAAGATAATTTTAATTAGAACAATTTTTGTAGGAAAATAAAAACAGCAGCAACTACAACGACAACAATACTGACAACGTTATTCACATCAAGCTATGCGATATTAATTTTTAACTATTAATTATCCATAAAATATAATTGATTATTTAAAAATTTACTAAATTTTTATTGGAAAATTTTTTGTAGGGTAAATTTTTTTTAATAACAGCAATAGCATAGACAACAGTGACAACATTATTTACATCAAGGTATGTGATATATTTTACTAGCACAAGAGAAAAATAATACAATTTAATTAATAAATAACCAAATAAAAGAAATATTGTTTTCATTTTTCATAGCTAACGTTGGAGAAAGAAAATAATAAACATGGGAAATGTATTAATATATCAAATGATTATACCAGAAAAATGGGTCATAAATTTTAATAGAGAGCAGATTTTGGATGAACTGCGCTGCATTATTCAAAAATTATTCAAAAACCATGAATCGTTTGAGGGAGCAGAATTTATAATTGGTGATACTAAAACACAATTAAAAATCATGAATAATGAGATGTGTTGGTGGTTTTCACAAAATGATGATACCAAACCAAATGGGAAAAATTATTTTTTTACAGGAGATCTTTTAGTTACAATGTTTCCTGAATTTAAAGCAGATTATCGAGTTAGTCAGATTCGCCGAAAGCTACAGATGAGCTTGGATACATTAAATTTTAGTTCCAACACATATGAAGACGCTGGTGTTTTTATTGATAATAATACAGATCTTATTGATGAAATCGGTGAATTTTTTAGATATGAGGCTATTTTACCAAAAGTCTGGACAAATTCACGAACAATTAATGACATTATTGATCATGTTGGTCATAAAATAGCTAATTGTATCGATGCTGAATGTGATATTCAAAATTGTGTTGTCACAATAAACAATACCACCACAATTCTAAAAATTAACAATGAAAAGTTTTGTTGGTGGTTCAGCTTGCTAGGCGACAGCGAACCCAATGTATGGAACTATGAGTTTACTGGAACGTTGTTGAGAGATTGCTTCCCAGAGTTGGCTGATCAGCAACTTCAGAAAAAAGCAATTTTTCAAGAAATTCGCAGCTTAAAAATTTATTATTATTATTAATTATTATTATCATTATTATTATTTTACTAATAATTACAATTTTCTAATGATAAACATAATTTTTAGTATACTAACTATTAAAATTACATTATATCATGAAAGTCCTTTACTCCACCGTCCATCTTACGGTTTTTAATAAAATTTATTATTATTATTAATTATTATTATCATTATTATTATTTTACTAATAATTACAATTTTCTAATGATAAACATAATTTTTAGTATAATAACTATTAAAATTACATTATATCATGAAAGTCCTTTACTCCACCGTCCATCTTACGGTTTTTAATAAAATTTATTGTTATTATTAATTATTATTATCATTATTATTATTTTACTAATAATTACAATTTTCTAATGATAAACATAATTTTTTTTAGTATAATAACTATTAAAATTACATTATATAATATATGCGGTTTCTATTCAATCTAATAATGGACCATATGAAAATGATGATGATGATGCTTATGATGTTGATGATGTTCAATTATCACCATATCAAAGTGAAGATGAAACTTATTAAAAATTGATATTTATTTATAAAAGTTAAGAATATTTAATTGATATTTATATAAGTTAAAAGATATTTAATTTGAAAAAACTGATCTGTATTTATATAAGTTAAATATTTATAATGATAATATATATTTAAAATAGTATGTTTTTCAATAAAAACTATGATTCCAATTGTTTGAACTGCTTTATTTTTTTTTAAAAACTTATTCCCAATCTTACTTAATTTTCAATTGTATATTTTAATTATAAGAATAAACTAATTATTAAAATTGCATGCAATAAAAGTTTATTATTTCGAAGGAAAAAAAAAATTATTGAAATATAATAACAAATGATTAATTTTAATTTTTACAATTACTTATAAAGCTATTCATTTAGATTAAAAAATTTATGCTCTCTATATTGATAGTAGAACAAGTTCAAATTTGTTATATTTCATAGGAAAAGATGTTCGGTAAATGATAAGTCATTTCAAATCTCAATGTTGTTTTCATCATCTTCCAGCAACTCAATAGTAACTCAGAGGAGTCATATTTTTTAGTAAAAAGTTCTTCTACACATGGACTATAGTCTTTCTAAAGCAGTTCAATGTTTTTGAGGCAGTAAGTGTTGAGAGCGTGCGGAAAAATTAGAACTGTTTGGTTGTGTATGCGTTGTAAACAGTATGACACTGCTCAACGGTATAAAATCTACAAAATCAACTACATGATTTAATCTTCAATTGCTAAGCGAATGGATGATCTAGAACTTCATCGAAAATATTGAATTAATATCAACACTATATAGATCTATTATTCCTATGATGCTATGGATGGAATATAACAAATTTGAACTTGTTCTACTATCAATATAGAGAGCATAAATTTTCTTATCTAAATAAATATCTTTATAAGTAATTGTAAAAATTAAAATTAATCATTTGTTATTATATTTCAATCATTTTTTTTTTTCCTTCGAAATAATAAACTTTTATTGCATGCAATTTTAATAATTAGTTTATTCTTATAATTAAAATATACAATTGAAAATTAAGTAAGATTGGGAATAAGTTTTAAAAAAAAAATAAAGCAGTTCAAACAATTGGAATCATAGTTTTTATTGAAAAACATACTATTTTAAATATATATTATCATTATAAATATTTAACTTATATAAATATAGATCAGTTTTTTCAAATTAAATATCTTTTAACTTATATAAATATCAATAAAATATTATTAACTTTTATAAATTAATATAAATATCAATCAGTGTTTCAATTAAATATTCTTAACTTATATAAATATCAATCAGTTTTTTCAAATTAAATATCTTTTAACTTATATAAATATCAATTAAATATTTTTAACTCATATAAATAAATATAAATATCAATTAAATATTCTTAACTTTTATAAATAAATATCAATTTTTAATAAGTTTCATCTTCACTTTGATATGGTGATAATTGAACATCATCAACATCATGAGCATCATCATCATCATCATCATATTCATATGGTCCATTATTAGATTGAATAGAAACCGCATATATTAAGCTGCCAATTTCTTGAAAAGTTGCTTTTTTCTGAAGTTGCTGATCAGCCAACTCTGGGAAGCAATCTCTCAACAACGTTCCAGTAAACTCATAGTTCCATACATTGGGTTCGCTGTCGCCCAGCAGGCGGAACCACCAACAAAACTTTTCATTGTTAATTTTTAGAATTGTGGTGGTATCGTTTATTGTGACAACACAATTTTGAATATCACATTCAGCATCGATACAATTAGCTATTTTATGACCAACATGATCAATAATGTCATTAATTGTTAGTGAATTTGTCCAGACTTTTGGTAAAATAGCCTCATATTTCAAAAATTTACCGATTTCATCAATAAGATCTGTATTATTATCAATAAAAACACCAGCGTCTTCATATGTGTTGGAACTAAAATTTAATGTATCCAAACTCATCTGTAGCTTTCGGCGAATCTGACTAACTCGATAATCTGCTTCAAATTCAGGAAACATTGTAACTAAAAGATCTTCTGTAAAAAAATAATTTTTCCCATTTGGTTTGGTATCATCATTTTGTGAAAACCACCAACACATCTCATTATTCATGATTTTTAATTGTGTTTTAGTATCACCAATTATAAATTCTGCTCCCTCGAACGATTCATGGTTTTTGAATAATTTTTGAATAATGCAGCGCAGTTCATCCAAAATCTGCTCTCTATTAAAATTTATGACCCATTTTTCTGGTATAATCATTTGATATATTAATACATTTCCCATGTTTATTATTTTCTTTCTCCAACGTTAGCTATGAAAAATGAAAACAATATTTCTTTTATTTGGTTATTTATTAATTAAATTGTATTATTTTTCTCTTGTGCTAGTAAAATATATCACATACCTTGATGTAAATAATGTTGTCACTGTTGTCTATGCTATTGCTGTTATTAAAAAAAATTTACCCTACAAAAAATTTTCCAATAAAAATTTAGTAAATTTTTAAATAATCAATTATATTTTATGGATAATTAATAGTTAAAAATTAATATCGCATAGCTTGATGTGAATAACGTTGTCAGTATTGTTGTCGTTGTAGTTGCTGCTGTTTTTATTTTCCTACAAAAATTGTTCTAATTAAAATTATCTTGTTATTTTACAAATAAAATTGTATATATTATATATATATATATATATATATATATATATATATATATATATATATATTTGATATATATATATATATCAAAAGGTTTTTATTTTATTAACTGATGCTATAATTATTAACTTGTTTGTTATTTAGATATTTGTTTATTATTTAATCATTAAATAATGGATAAAATGTTATTTAATAAATAAAAACCATACTTACAATTTTTATAAAATGTTGTGGCCGGTACGTGTTTGAGGCATCACGTCTAGACTCTTTTGAGATTTAAGTTGAGAGATTTTTATCTCCTTGAGTAAATAGTCTTTGTCTAGTTTGGACAACCAATGAGAATGCATAAGGCCTAAAAACTTGAGCCCTGATTGGTCCATTACACTATGACGTAGTTGTATTCTTACCCGCATGTTATGACGTAAAAATGACAGTAAATATTTTTTGATGCATTTTATATCAACGCTACGGTCCTACGCTGAGAACAATCACGTTTGATGATTTTATGCAATGTTTAGATAATCATGTGACTTTTAACTAAGAAACAATATTTAATCAAATCAAACAAGCATAATGTGAGGACAATTGCGCAAAATAAAATTGCATTGAGCTGGGCTGATGATAAGCGCCAGCTCATTGACGGCAGTCATGACACCCTACCATGGGGCTATAAAAATAAGAAAATTATTGTAGATGATGATGATGAGATAATAATTAAAAAAAGAAAACTTATGTAAATAGTTGTAAATAAATATATGATTGTAAAATTAGTTTTAAGGTAGGGAAAAAAAGTTATCAGTAAAAGATTTAGATGACTTTCTGTAAATATCATCAACAATTAAACAATAATAATAATTATTCATGTGCACTTGATAATGTAAAAAATGTTAAAAGATTGGTTTATAAACCTTCAATAAAAAAATTTTTTAATTTACAATTATAATTTTGTATTTTCAACCTATAATAGATTAAGTTAATTATAATTTATAAAAAATTAAGTTATCCATAAAAAATAATTTAATTATTAATATATCTTTAAGTTTGAAAGGAAATCGATTGATTTGGCGAGAAAATATATATATCAGATAAGTGTAATATTTTGAATTTAAAATTTTTACCGCCATAAGTATAGTTCTTCATTAATTTTTGAATATTATGAAGTTTGAAAAGAAAATCGATTGAGTTGAAGAGAAAAAATATATATCAGGTATGTATAATATTTGAATTTAAAATTTTTACTATCATAAGTTTAATTTATTCAAATTTAAAAATTTTACCGCCATTATCGATCACTAGTATCGATGTGTTATATTAGTCTATCTCGGTAGAGGTCGATATAACCTTTCCCGCGCGTAAATTACTATTCATTTTTATTCAATATATGATTGATAGATTCTTAAAAATAATGCTCAATATCGCAACAGGATATATATTCAATTGTATTTTTGATATAAAATGCATCAAAAAATATTTACTGTCATTTTTACGTCATAACATGCGGGTAAGAATACAACTACGTCATAGTGTAATGGACCAATCAGGGCTCAAGTTTTTAGGCCTTATGCATTCTCATTGGTTGTCCAAACTAGACAAAGACTATTTACTCAAGGAGATAAAAATCTCTCAACTTAAATCTCAAAAGAGTCTAGACGTGATGCCACAAACACGTACCGGCCACAACATTTTATAAAAATTGTAAGTATGGTTTTTATTTATTAAATAACATTTTATCCATTATTTAATAATTAAATAATAAACAAATATCTAAATAACAAACAAGTTAATAATTATAGCATCAGTTAATAAAATAAAAACCTTTTGATATATATATATATATATATATATATATATATATATATATAATATATACAATTTTATTTGTAAAATAACAAGATAATTTTAATTAGAACAATTTTTGTAGGAAAATAAAAACAGCAGCAACTACAACGACAACAATACTGACAACGTTATTCACATCAAGCTATGCGATATTAATTTTTTAACTATTAATTATCCATAAAATATAATTGATTATTTAAAAATTTACTAAATTTTTATTGGAAAATTTTTTGTAGGGTAAATTTTTTTTAATAACAGCAATAGCATAGACAACAGTGACAACATTATTTACATCAAGGTATGTGATATATTTTACTAGCACAAGAGAAAAATAATACAATTTAATTAATAAATAACCAAATAAAAGAAATATTGTTTTCATTTTTCATAGCTAACGTTGGAGAAAGAAAATAATAAACATGGGAAATGTATTAATATATCAAATGATTATACCAGAAAAATGGGTCATAAATTTTAATAGAGAGCAGATTTTGGATGAACTGCGCTGCATTATTCAAAAATTATTCAAAAACCATGAATCGTTCGAGGGAGCAGAATTTATAATTGGTGATACTAAAACACAATTAAAAATCATGAATAATGAGATGTGTTGGTGGTTTTCACAAAATGATGATACCAAACCAAATGGGAAAAATTATTTTTTTACAGAAGATCTTTTAGTTACAATGTTTCCTGAATTTGAAGCAGATTATCGAGTTAGTCAGATTCGCCGAAAGCTACAGATGAGTTTGGATACATTAAATTTTAGTTCCAACACATATGAAGACGCTGGTGTTTTTATTGATAATAATACAGATCTTATTGATGAAATCGGTAAATTTTTGAAATATGAGGCTATTTTACCAAAAGTCTGGACAAATTCACTAACAATTAATGACATTATTGATCATGTTGGTCATAAAATAGCTAATTGTATCGATGCTGAATGTGATATTCAAAATTGTGTTGTCACAATAAACGATACCACCACAATTCTAAAAATCAACAATGAAAAGTTTTGTTGGTGGTTCCGCCTGCTGGGCGACAGCGAACCCAATGTATGGAACTATGAGTTTACTGGAACGTTGTTGAGAGATTGCTTCCCAGAGTTGGCTGATCAGCAACTTCAGAAAAAAGCAACTTTTCAAGAAATTGGCAGCTTAATATATGCGGTTTCTATTCAATCTAATAATGGACCATATGAATATGATGATGATGATGATGATGCTTATGATGTTGATGATGTTCAATTATCACCATATCAAAGTGAAGATGAAACTTATTAAAAATTGATATTTATTTATAAAAGTTAAGAATATTTAATTGATATTTATATTTATTTATATGAGTTAAAAATATTTAATTGATATTTATATAAGTTAAAAGATATTTAATTTGAAAAAACTGATTGATATTTATATAAGTTAAGAATATTTAATTGAAACACTGATTGATATTTATATTAATTTATAAAAGTTAATAATATTTTATTGATATTTATATAAGTTAAAAGATATTTAATTTGAAAAAACTGATCTATATTTATATAAGTTAAATATTTATAATGATAATATATATTTAAAATAGTATGTTTTTCAATAAAAACTATGATTCCAATTGTTTGAACTGCTTTATTTTTTTTTTAAAACTTATTCCCAATCTTACTTAATTTTCAATTGTATATTTTAATTATAAGAATAAACTAATTATTAAAATTGCATGCAATAAAAGTTTATTATTTCGAAGGAAAAAAAAAAAATGATTGAAATATAATAACAAATGATTAATTTTAATTTTTACAATTACTTATAAAGATATTTATTTAGATAAGAAAATTTATGCTCTCTATATTGATAGTAGAACAAGTTCAAATTTGTTATATTCCATCCATAGCATCATAGGAATAATAGATCTATATTGTGTTGATATTAATTCAATATTTTCGATGAAGTTCTAGATCATCCATTTGCTTAGCAATTGAAGATTAAATCATGTAGTTGATTTTGTAGATTTTATACCGTTGAGCAGTGTCATACTGTTTACAACGCATACACAACCAAACAGTTCTAATTTTTCCGCACGCTCTCAACACTTACTGCCTCAAAAACATTGAACTGCTTTAGAAAGACTATAGTCCATGTGTAGAAGAACTTTTTACTAAAAAATATGACTCCTCTGAGTTACTATTGAGTTGCTGGAAGATGATGAAAACAACATTGAGATTTGAAATGACTTATCATTTACCGAACATCTTTTCCTATGAAATATAACAAATTTGAACTTGTTCTACTATCAATATAGAGAGCATAAATTTTTTAATCTAAATGAATAGCTTTCTAAGTAATTGTAAAAATTAAAATTAATCATTTGTTATTATATTTCAATCATTTTTTTTTTTTCCTTCGAAATAATAAACTTTTATTGCATGCAATTTTAATAATTAGTTTATTCTTATAATTAAAATATACAATTGAAAATTAAGTAAGATTGGGAATAAGTTTTTAAAAAAAAATAAAGCAGTTCAAACAATTGGAATCATAGTTTTTATTGAAAAACATACTATTTTAAATATATATTATCATTATAAATATTTAACTTATATAAATACAGATCAGTTTTTTCAAATTAAATATCTTTTAACTTATATAAATATAAATTAAATATTCTTAACTTTTATAAATAAATATCAATTTTCAATAAGTTTCATCTTCACTTTGATATGGTGATAATTGAACATCATCAACATCATAAGCATCATCATCATCATCATCATCATCATTTTCATATGGTCCATTATTAGATTGAATAGAAACCGCATATATTAAGCTGCGAATTTCTTGAAAAATTGCTTTTTTCTGAAGTTGCTGATCAGCCAACTCTGGGAAGCAATCTCTCAACAACGTTCCAGTAAACTCATAGTTCCATACATTGGGTTCGCTGTCGCCCAGCAAGCTGAACCACCAACAAAACTTTTCATTGTTAATTTTTAGAATTGTGGTGGTATTGTTTATTGTGACAACACAATTTTGAATATCACATTCAGCATCGATACAATTAGCTATTTTATGACCAACATGATCAATAATGTCATTAATTGTTCGTGAATTTGTCCAGACTTTTGGTAAAATAGCCTCATATCTAAAAAATTTACCGATTTCATCAATAAGATCTGTATTATTATCAATAAAAACACCAGCGTCTTCATATGTGTTGGAACTAAAATTTAATGTATCCAAACTCATCTGTAGCTTTCGGCGAATCTGACTAACTCGATAATCTGCTTCAAATTCAGGAAACATTGTAACTAAAAGATCTCCTGTAAAAAAATAATTTTTCCCATTTGGTTTGGTATCATCATTTTGTGAAAACCACCAACACATCTCATTATTCATGATTTTTAATTGTGTTTTAGTATCACCAATTATAAATTCTGCTCCCTCAAACGATTCATGGTTTTTGAATAATTTTTGAATAATGCAGCGCAGTTCATCCAAAATCTGCTCTCTATTAAAATTTATGACCCATTTTTCTGGTATAATCATTTGATATATTAATACATTTCCCATGTTTATTATTTTCTTTCTCCAACGTTAGCTATGAAAAATGAAAACAATATTTCTTTTATTTGGTTATTTATTAATTAAATTGTATTATTTTTCTCTTGTGCTAGTAAAATATATCACATACCTTGATGTAAATAATGTTGTCACTGTTGTCTATGCTATTGCTGTTATTAAAAAAAATTTACCCTACAAAAAATTTTCCAATAAAAATTTAGTAAATTTTTAAATAATCAATTATATTTTATGGATAATTAATAGTTAAAAATTAATATCGCATAGCTTGATGTGAATAACGTTGTCAGTATTGTTGTCGTTGTAGTTGCTGCTGTTTTTATTTTCCTACAAAAATTGTTCTAATTAAAATTATCTTGTTATTTTACAAATAAAATTGTATATATTATATATATATATATATATATATATATATATATATATATATATATCAAAAGGTTTTTATTTTATTAACTGATGCTATAATTATTAACTTGTTTGTTATTTAGATATTTGTTTATTATTTAATTATTAAATAATGGATAAAATGTTATTTAATAAATAAAAACCATACTTACAATTTTTATAAAATGTTGTGGCCGGTACGTGTTTGTGGCATCACGTCTAGACTCTTTTGAGATTTAAGTTGAGAGATTTTTATCTCCTTGAGTAAATAGTCTTTGTCTAGTTTGGACAACCAATGAGAATGCATAAGGCCTAAAAACTTGAGCCCTGATTGGTCCATTACACTATGACGTAGTTGTATTCTTACCCGCATGTTATGACGTAAAAATGACAGTAAATATTTTTTGATGCATTTTATATCAAAAATACAATTGAATATATATCCTGTTGCGATATTGAGCATTATTTTTAAGAATCTATCAATCATATATTGAATAAAAATGAATAGTAATTTACGCGCGGGAAAGGTTATATCGACCTCTACCGAGATAGACTAATATAACACATCGATACTAGTGATCGATAATGGCGGTAAAATTTTTAAATTTGAATAAATTAAACTTATGATAGTAAAAATTTTAAATTCAAATATTATACATACCTGATATATATTTTTTCTCTTCAACTCAATCGATTTTCTTTTCAAACTTCATAATATTCAAAAATTAATGAAGAACTATACTTATGGCGGTAAAAATTTTAAATTCAAAATATTACACTTATCTGATATATATATTTTCTCGCCAAATCAATCGATTTCCTTTCAAACTTAAAGATATATTAATAATTAAATTATTTTTTATGGATAACTTAATTTTTTATAAATTATAATTAACTTAATCTATTATAGGTTGAAAATACAAAATTATAATTGTAAATTAAAAAATTTTTTTATTGAAGGTTTATAAACCAATCTTTTAACATTTTTTACATTATCAAGTGCACATGAATAATTATTATTATTGTTTAATTGTTGATGATATTTACAGAAAGTCATCTAAATCTTTTACTGATAACTTTTTTTCCCTACCTTAAAACTAATTTTACAATCATATATTTATTTACAACTATTTACATGAGTTTTCTTTTTTTAATTATTATCTCATCATCATCATCTACAATAATTTTCTTATTTTTATAGCCCCATGGTAGGGTGTCATGACTGCCGTCAATGAGCTGGCGCTTATCATCAGCCCAGCTCAATGCAATTTTATTTTGCGCAATTGTCCTCACATTATGCTTGTTTGATTTGATTAAATATTGTTTCTTAGTTAAAAGTCACATGATTATCTAAACATTGCATAAAATCATCAAACGTGATTGTTCTCAGCGTAGGACCCTTGACTCCCTTGGCTCGCTTTTTGGCCTTTTCATTTTTATATGTTTTAAATGCATATAATTTAGCCCTGAGTCCAGTGAATTCAGTCATGATTTCACCATTATTCTCATCCTTCATCAGACCCAGGACTTTTTTATTGGCTAATGGCATATTATATACATTATCAGCGGGGTAGTCAGAAGTGTCGAACTTTGAGATATCACGTTTGATGATTTTATAGACATCTGGTACAGTGAAATGATAGATGAGACTGTCTGTGTCAGTATACATTAATTTGGACTCATCATTTTTAAAGTTCTTTTTTACATAATTGTAGTGAAAATCGTAAATAAATGTTTTTGATGAATCTAAAATACAAAAGCCCACATAGATAGGTTTATTGAAACAGACTTTAACTTTTTTCATCTCAACAATTACCATATCTTTATCAAACATGGTAAGATTATGGAAATTTGGCTTACATATCAATTCTTTGACGCCAAATCTACCCTCCCATTCAGTTTTTAATTGCACATCTTTGTGCTTTCTTACATTTTCCATAGTCTTACCAAATACAGCGTTGTTCGTTAGCTTATAAAAATTTTTTTCAAACTCATTTTTTGCTAATTTTCTACAGTCAGTGTTTTTATCAATAAAATTTTTGAGCCAAGGTGATTGTTTGAACTGTAGTACTCTGTGGATTTTTGTTAATTTTAATCCTAATTCAAGACATTGTTTTAAATTTTTATAATGTATTATATAATTTTTTTTATCATACAAAGTTGTTGATAATTTCGAGTGTTTGGATCCTGGTGGTACAAAGTGTTCTGGACACAGCGGTAAATCTTTATGGAGTTCATGTAACTCCTCAGGATACTCTAAGTCTACTTCTAATATATATCCTACACTATCATTATCATTTAAAAATTTATTTACATTATCATCAACATTTTCAACCCATTCAAATGAACCCGTCGGCAGTGACATACTCATTGCTGCACCATACAAGTTATTTACATCATAGTACATTAAATATGATTCAGCTTTGCTTGGATCAAAGTCTTCACCCATGTACCGATTGTTTGCAGCAGCATATCGGTTTGTACACTGAGATACCCCACCTCTGATACCTTTCTCGATAAAAAGTACCATTTCAGGATCAGTAAGAAGCTGAAGTTCCACACCAGTGTATTTTAACATTGCATCATTAGACAGACCGGGAGCAGTATAGTAGTGTAATGGATCAAGATTATAAGTTTCAAAGCAGCTACGTCTAAAATTTTCAAACACATCTGCTAGAAGAAGTACATCAGTTTTAAGATATAAATCTGAGTACTCTCCCAGTGTTTTGATGTTAAATTTATTCCAGACTAGCTGAGCAAAAAAATAATCCTCATCAGAGACACTTTCATTTGTTAATTTTGAGAAGAATGATACTTGATCAGGCAATTGTTTGTCATTAAGTTTGTCAATACTTGAAATATATTCATATGGAAATATGCCTTTGCGCGTAACTAATTTAAATTCATCTGGATCAGGATAGTGAAGTTTCGTTATAAGCTTTTCATCATCACCAAGATAAGAAGCTAATTTTTCAAGGCTGGATGCCATAAATCTGAATGAGTCTATAAATCGTAATGTCACTGAAGTATTTTCAATCGATTTTGTGAATGATATATATTTTTCTTTATTTATTGGTAGTAAAGTTACATCACCTTTAATTAATGTAGCTAAACTTTTAATTAAAAAGTGTGAATCATAACCGGATAAATTGTGAAAAACTATGGGGATAACATGTGACTTTGGATAATTAACATTACAAGATATATGAGCTGGACCGCGATAATTACCAGTGAAATGACAGTGATCATAACACTTATCTGTATATGTTGTAATTATTTTTTCGCAAATATGACAAACAGTTGCCTGATCATGTGTCTCTTGCTGCTGTTTGGTGAGTGGTTTCATTGGTATGGGATTTTTTAAATATCCTTCATACTCGATAGCTAATTTTTCTAACTTTAAAATAAACCAATCGATACAAAATTTTGAACGATTTAATTCAAATTTAGATAATTTATTGTCATAACTGCAATGTTGATAGAATGCTACACTGTGTGGAATATGCTTTTGAGTTTCATCATCTCCTTGAGTCGTTTCTAGTGTACATTCCAAGTCTGCATATACAACAAACGGTACAGTGTCTTTATATCGGTAGTTTTTGAATTTTAAAATTTGATCTTTTGGAAATGTCATATGGACTTTGTTCATCTTAAAACGATCAGCCTTATGATTTTCATACGAATAATCATATCTAAAATGATTCAAGCATCGATCGCAAAAAAATAATTTGCATTTTGACATTGTAATTTGAGATCGAACTAATCGTGAAAGATCTTTGATCAAAGCAAAGTGAAATTTCGGTTGAAAATTTTTAATATCAAAATCTGATTTATTTAATTTAATATTCTGCTGTACCATTAAAAGATGAATAACTTTTTTATCAGACTTTATGAGTTTACTTAGATATAAAGGAATTATTGTACTTTTATTGTATTTTTTATTGCAAAATTCTGACTCGATACCGTAGACATTAATTGATAAATTATTTAATTTTTCAAATTTCGGGATATCATTTAAAGTGATTGGAAATTTTATACCTTCATATTTTAATATAGAGCTGAAGTGAGGATATGATGTTTTTCTCGCAGGATTAATATTAGCTGGATGTAATGCTGCTACAATGCTCCAGAGAAAACAGTGTTCATCAAAATTTTGAATATTTAATACTGCTTTTTTTGCCTGGATATCCTTGGGTAGTTCCACAAACGTTGAATCTCCAGCTTGAAAAGGTGCATATCTTGACATTGTAATTATCAAATTGTGGATTTCAGTTAAACTCCAACCAGAATCCTTTTGATTAAATTCCTCGACTTTCTTTAATAATTTATCGTTGACGTGATCTTTATACCAAGTAGCAAGAGATGTTGCGGGTAAAATTTCTCGGCTCTTGGTGTTGAATGACTTTGTTTCTTCGATGACATTTTCAGCTTTTACATTTCTGAATTTACAAATTAATTCAACATTTACTTTAAGCCCAGCAACATCTCTGAGCATATTTTCAACTTTTTCAATGATAACGTCTTCAGCATCATCAAGAAAAGTACGAAGATCTGTGTGAGCTTGATTTACCACACATCCAGATTTAATGTTATTAGAAAATGCGTTTTCAAGATCTTGCCACTTGATGAGACGTCGGTTTGCACGCAAGTCACCACCAGTTACTTCTCCACTCAATTGCGCAAATTGATCTGCATACCAGTGCAAAAGTACAATATTTGCTCGTACACTTCTTCTGACTTGAACATTTATTTGCGGATCTAGCAAGATCTCATTGAAGTAATCAATTGTATCAGCGCAGACTTGATAACACTTTTGACAATGTTCTTCAGCTAATGGCTGATCTTGTAAATCATTAAATGATTTAATTATTGAATCTACTGGACGCTGAAGCGCCGCAATAAAATCGTTTTGTGCCATTTTTTAAAAGTTCATCTCTAAAGTCACTGTTTATATTTACACTTGAAATTGTCTGTCACTAGTAATGTTTATTAAGTAGTTTTTATATAAATTAATTAGTTTAGTAAAAAATAAATTAAAAAAAATCGCTAAGATTGTTCATTTAAAAATTTATCACTAAAACTATTTATATATTGTTCAAATAACTACTTAGAAATTGTTTATCACTACACTAGGATTATATATAAATTAATAAATTTTTAAAACATCACTACGATTGTTCATTTAAAAATTTGTCACTAAAATTATTTATATATTGTTTAAATAATGATTGAAAAATTGTTTATATATTGTTTAAATAATCACTTAAAAAATTGTTTATTAAAAATTTTTTTTGTTATAAAAAAATTTTTAGAAAAAAAATTTTAAAACGCACACACAAAGAACTTCAAATCGTTGGAGATATTTTGAGCAGAGATTCGTACTTCATTGATTGAACTCGTACTTCTTTTTGTGAAGTATGCTCTCGCGCGGTACTTTTATAGGTGGGGAATGACTCATTAATTGCGCAGTAGAAAGTTTCTAGTTCTCAAAAGTACCAACCTTATATAACAAAGTTCCCTAGAATCTCGACAAAAAAATTCCTAGATTGTATCAACATAACCTAAGATCTAGATGGCGTGGAAATGAGTTTGATGTCATCTATTACGCAGTTAAAAATTTAACTGTATGAGTCATGATCTAAAAATAGAATCGTGTGAGTCATCATTTAAAAATAAACAATCTACTACGCAGTTAAAAATTTAACTGTATGAGTCATAATCTAAAAATAGAATCGTGTGAGTCATCATCTAAAAATAAACAATCTACTACGCAGTTAAAATTAAACTCGATGACATCATCTACGAAATAGAATCAATTAAGCCATAGCTAATAAAGAATATTCGCTGTTGCTAAACAATAATGTGATGAAATCTTGCAATTTCTAAGTAATGCATGATAATTTTTTGGGAATGTGCCACATATTCATTCAGTAACTTCAGGAAAACACAAGCTCGAAAGTTTTAAAATCAATTCAAAATGACTGAAATGGACATAATATTTGATTCAAAATAGCTGACATGGGTGTAATATTAGATTCAAAATAGCTGAAATGAGTATAATATTAGATTCAAAATGGCAGGAATAGGCATAATATTTGATCCAAAATAGCGGACACAGGTATAGTATTTGATCCAAAATGGCGGACATGGGCATAATATTAGATTCAAAATGACTGACATAGATATAATATTTGATCCAAAATGGCTGACATAGGTATAATATTTCATTCAAAATGGCTAACATGGTCATAATATTTGATTCAAAATGGCGGATCAGAGCTCAAAATGGCGGACATGAGCATAATATTTCATTCAAAATGGCGGAAGTAGACATAAAATGACGGTCAAGAAGGCAAATGGCAGACTGAGCTCAAAACTGACAACTGTAAGGCCAACGCAAGCATTGATTTTTTCGAAAATCCCCGCTCAAAATATATACGAAACGCCACCTATAATAACATGACCTCAAAATGACGGATAAGAATTCAAAATGACGGACATGGTCATAATATTTAATTCAAAATAGCGAATTAGAGCTCAAAATGGCGAATAAAAACTTTAAATGGCATCAATTAAGGTCAAGAAGATGTCAAAATGGCGGACTGAGCATTGATTTTTTCGAAAATTCCCGCTCAAAATATATATGAGGCACCATCTATAATAACATGAGCTCAAAATAATGTCAATTAGCATCAAAATGACGTCAAAAAGGTCCCAGATAAGTACAATTAGCGTCAAAATGATGTCAAAAGGTCCTAGATAAGCACACCAACAGCCGACATCTTATCAATAGTCAATAAGTTACCCCCACTCGGTACATTATCATAAATCGATAACTTACCATCAGTCGGTACAACAGAGCATGTCCATCTTGCCCCAACTGATCCAGAATCCTCCATACCTATCTACTGTGGTATCATCCCCCAGAGCATCGATGTAAAGGAGGTTCAGGTCAGAACCTGTCTCCAACAAAACTTCACATCCGTCCTGGAAGAGGTCTGGAGATGTGATCCAGACTCGTGGACCCTTACCGATGACTAGAGTAAGGGTTTTGAACGTTGAAGAATTCTGAACTCCTTCACCGTCTGAGTTTTCTGATGAGGGTTCGTAGGTCGGCGAGACTCTCGGGGCATACTCGCAGTCGCCTCGGTCTGTCGAGCGCCCGTTGAGTTTAAATGTTCTTCGTTGTGTTTTGAGGAGGCAGATTTACTTGCCTCGCGATGAGGACAGAAAGGACAATTACAGCAAGGAACCTCTAATTTCAGATGTTCGAGTTCTTCTGTGTCAATGTCTGCAGAGTCGAAAGTCACAACCTTTTTCTTCGTTGAAGAGGGTTCTACCGTTCGCGAACGTGATGAACTTTTCTTTAACGTTCGTGACGTCGAGTCGTCATCGTAGGTCCGTCCACGTCCCCCTTTATTCGAGGTGTAAGTGTACGTTCGGTAATCGGCTGACGCTGAGCTATCGTCAGAGTCCACACTGTCTTCGCTGTCTGTAGCGTATTTACTTGGTCTGTAATGCTTTTTAGAGTAAGAGAACGTTCGTCCTCTGGTTTCTCTACGGTCGTCGTAGTCGTCGTAATCTTTGCGAGTTCTCTGATAATCGTCTTTCGAGTAACGTCTGTTATAGTCTCGGTCGTAGCCTCTATCTCTCTGAAACTGACGTTGATAGTTGTTAGATTTGCGTTTACGCCTTGGTCGTATGCATTCGCAAGTTCTTTCCTCTTTTACCGCTTTATAAAGATCTTCGAGCGTCTTTGGATCTTCTAGACTCGCAAGACATTTGGGGAGGTCAGGCAAAGCGGAATAGAGAGTATCGAATGCAACCTTTTCTTGTTGCGACATAATGGCTTCCCGATTCTCCTCTGGTAACGCGGCTTCCAGGCCTTTGATCATTTTGCGCAACCTGAAAAAGAAATCTTCGATGGTTTCGCCTTCTCTCGGGCTAGCTGAAGCTAGACGTTTGTGCCTAACAAGAGCTGGATCGCTGTCTCGATACCTTCCTCCCAGTATCTCGAGAAGTTCTACGACGCTATGAATCGGAGTGTATTCGATTTGATCTCTAGCACGACCAGAAATTCTTTTTACGATTTTTGCCACGAACATGTCCTGATGTTCCGGGATGTTGCAAGGTAACCAACTCCGTACGATTGCGTCACATTCCTTGAAATCTTGTTCGGAATTTGGACCTTCTCCGTTAAATTTAGGGAGCTCTCGATAGAGCTCCTTGGCCATGTCATACTGAGAAGGTGGATCGTTTGCATCGTGCTAAGTGGCATCTAGCCGGATAACGGGTCTTTTCTCATTATTGACCATTTTGCCTCTAAGACCACCGACTGGAGGAGGCGTCAAATTTCTTCGCCTCCTGTTTTTGCTGGTACGAGAAATGGTGGTGACCACACCCTAAGGTAAAGCGTAAGACAAGGATGTTAAACGTCTCTGGATTCTGAGCAAAATTGCTGAGTAGGTCAAGAAGAGAAAGGAAGAATTAATAAATTTTTTTTCAACAGCTCAAAGCTGTACAGTAAGGTCGATGTGCGACTTATTGCGGACTTTGCGATTTGGTCGCGAAGTCGCGGACGGTGAACTCAGGCGTTTCGTAACTCGAATTGAGGGGCGAAAATTGCTGAATTTACAATACGTGGCATTTCTACCTGTTAAGGTGTGGCAAGTCCACGAAAGCAGGGTGTGGCACTCTCAAGAAAATGCCACGAAACTCGAAATTTGAAGGTGTGAAAATTTCGAGGAGAGAAAAATAACCACAAAAATCTATCTTTTCTCAAAAATAGTAGAAGAATTTTAACTGTGGCTCAACAAGAAGGATTTTTACTTCGAAAATCTCACCGCTGCCACCAGTGTTTTTTATGTTATGTCCGCCGCTTAAATTTAAATTAATTATCCGGGATTTCTCATTTTAGTAGCGATAGAAAAATTTAGACGAGCGATTTGGAGGTTGCGGACAACATCAAAGAACACGAGGAAGAGGTATCTTCCTATAATTTATTATTTATGGTGGATCTTTTACTTCGAAGTAAGAACCCAAACGTCTCCGAAGAGACTGGTGATCTTGTGTTGAACCAGTTATCTTATGAAAGAATAGAATTTAAAATCTTTCACCTACCTTTAGATGTTTATTCCTTTCTAGTCACGGCAGGTTAGATCCCTCCAGAACGTTGCAGCTCACTCAGCTTCCTCCTGTAGGATTTGGTTGGATGGGCGCGGCTGGGGTTGTAGGATGTAAACTTATGTGCTACTCTCGAATGAAACTCGGAAGGCTGAACTTATGGTTTTTCTGCTTTTTATTTCTGATTTAGCTACAATTCACTTGTACACTGAATCCTTTACACAACTTTCAAATAATTGATATTTTTAGAATATTTATTACTCACGGATATTTATATAAGATTTTTATTTTATATTTAATGCGTCCTTTTTACACACCCTGAAAGTGATTTTATGCACAAATAACTCAAACCGAGATGGAATCGCAAATACACGTGATTTGAGTCCCTATTTCAATCGGACCGGAAGTTTCTATTAATCTGTGAGGATTTTTAATAGATAAAGAAGTCGATTATTGCTTTTTCAACGCCTAAGCGGAATCCTGCAATAATTGACTGCAAAAAGATGTCAATTTTAGAATGCCTTATTGATTATTCAACGCCGAAGCGGATTCCTGCAATAACGTTTAAATAGAAAAATATTAAAGATCCTCTTATTGACTTTTCAACGCCTGGGGCGGAATCCTGCAATAAGAGTGCACGAAAGTTCGACGTTCGAATATTCGCGGACCGTAAGTTAGAAGAACCGACTAGCCCTGAGCTATGGGTGCTCAGGCTTTTCATAAACTCTGATTTCGCGATTGATGGGGAAGTTTTAATTATTGTCATTGGTGGAAGGTGACGACAGTTTATTAATTGTTTGTTCGTCTTATTGCAGTTATCCTCCCACTATTCTTTGTCGCATAAAAAGGTGGAAAAGCTGACGCTGCGTTTTCGCGCGCTTTTGAAAAGAAGAGCTCTGTAATAATTATTTTAAATAATTATTAGAATAAAAAAAAAAATTATTTGGACATAGCACTAAGTTTCATCAAGTGCTCGTATGTCAACATGACGACGTTGATAATTTCTGCGTGTTGGTCTGTGCAACTCATACACTATTACTGATTTCTTGTCCTCCATTGTTAACAAAAATTCTAGCTTCCAATTCTTTTATTCGCTGTGTATTTCTACTGATTGAGTCTTTTTGTAACTTTATACGTTTTATTTTAACTTTTTGTTCTTGATTTTCTTTATTTAATAGCTTCACAGCAGAGTCGAGTGTTACCACTTGAGAGTGTAAATGTAAAATGATCTCAGACTGATCATTCCTTATACGATCATACATTAAAGACAGCTCGTGATATACAAGATCACGTGTAAATTTTACAGTTGCTGCATCGCTATCTTCAGCAGGTTTGCCAACATGACACAGTCTCTTGCTCTCAACATCATACTGTCCGTCAACAGTTACTTGAAATCCTCGTCCAGGTGGTCCCACTTCTATCTTCAGAGATAATACTATCATAATTACTGGCATCATCAAATTCTGTATCATTATTCACCGTTGAATTATCATCTTTAAATTCTTCTTTGACTTCTTGCTTGATTTCTTGTTTGATTTTATGCTTAGACGACTCGACTAGACTCTGCAGAGGTGTAACAATAGGCTTAAACATTTCACCCATTGCCTTCTCAGCTGTGTTTTTACCCAACTTGAGCATTCTGTGCTTCCGTCGGATAGCATCACTAGCCTGAGTTATCTGATGTAAGACATCTCTCTGCTTTGAAAGCTCCTCGGTCTTCATGTTAATGGGTTAAAGTTCACTTAATCTCTGATGGCTATTTATCAAGTACAACTTAATTTATACTTATAAAACAGTCAAATCCTTTTCTATATCTTCCACTATTTAGCTCACTGTCTTTGTCAATTACTACAAAACCATATTTACCATCAACATCATTCCAACATGCTGAACACGTCTTTAAATAAATTGTATGACATGTCAGTATTGACATGATCATCATACACATGCTTCAAGTTCATTTCATCTTGACGAAAAAGAACTATAAAATTTGCATTGTCGCGTATCAAATGCTTAGGAATACGTGTATAAGTCTGACAGAGATAAAAACTGTCAACATCTTTATGTCGACCCATACAAAAGTATGCTCTGATATAATCTTGTTTCTCACAAGCGACATCATCAAATATCATCAATGAGTTTGGTTTTGCATCTTCAGGTTTTAGTACTTCTTCGTGCTCGTTGAATGTAAAAAATTCAATACCTTCAATTGGTTTAAGTTGTGATTCTAAAAATTTATATTTCGGTTGGTTCAGAGATTTTGAGTAGAGATAAATATTATCAAATCTTAAGCCATTAAGGTGTATGATGAGTAAGAGTAGAAAGACTAGCAAGAAAAAGACTAGTGTAAAGAAACAAGTAGCACTAAGACAAGTTGTCACAGCTGCCAAAAATTCCATGACTCCTGGAAGTGATTCAATTAAAACGGCGTTGAAAGGAGCTCGTCAGGCTGTTAAAAAATATGGTGGGAAAAAAAATATTCGGCTGCCACGAATTCTACCGGTTTCATCCAAAGTTGGTGGTGTACTACCATTTTTAATACCACTTTTTGCCGGCCTGAGTGCAACAAGAGCTTTGGCTGGGGGTGCTGCTGGTATAGCGAAAGCTGTGAATGATGCAAGTGCTGCTAAAAATCGATTGGAAGAGAGCAAACGTCATAATTTGAAAATGGAGCAAATATCTATGGGTAAAGGTTTATACATGAGACCTAACAGACGTGGTAAGGGTTTATTTTTGAGACCATATCCAGAAGGCAGAGGATGCAAGTCAAAAAACAAGTAGAGCTACCACATCGACCACTTACAAACATCGACTTACTGAAATACGCTAAAGCTCTAAAAATTCTAAACTTTCGCAGTGTTTTTATGAGGAATGATTTACCTAAAACTGGTCCGAGAAAAAACGAATCAGCTATTATTAATCTTGATGATAAATTCGGACCTGGTACTCATTGGGTTGCATACAAGAAAAATAATCATAAAGTTATTTATTTTGACAGTTTTGGTAATTTACAACCACCACAAGATCTTATGGAGTATTTCGATGTTGGTAGCGTAAAACATAATCACAAAAGATATCAGGATTTTGATACAATTATATGCGGACATTTATGTCCAAAATTTGTCACTAGACAACTATAAATTGATGTGACTTTGTGTAGAGCACATCAGTCATGGCTGAGTCATTGACATTAACACTGACAGGATCCACATCCGTGTTGGAGGCCAATTATTTCCCTCCAATTAAATTATCACCGAATAAAAATTATGTCCTGGGACTTGTAGAGTTATTAACATTCAATTCAATACCCAATATTGATGTTGGTGCTAATAAATTCTATGTCTCTTATCCTGTGGATAATATTGATATCGGAAAAATTGATACAAATGATAAAAATAATGTTGATGAGAAAAAAATATTCAAGAAAAAAAGAGCTAAAAGAAATGTAGCAATAATTACAAAGTTTGATGACAATGTCGCAGTAACTGACGATAATAATAATAATAATATAATGATCGAAAATATAGAAGCTGGAAAATATGAAACTGTTGAAGAGAGAGTCTTGACAATACCAACAGGAAGTTACGAAATCACTGACATTGAAAAATAAATTCAAAAGAAATTACAAAGACTTAGCATCAGCATAAAAACCAATAATAATGAATTGAGAAGTGAAATTAAATGTGATCAATTTGTAAATTTTACACCCCAAGATTTTATTGGTACACTACTGGGATTTACAAACCGAAAGCTGACACCACATAAAACTCACTCATCAGATTTACTAGTGAAAATATTAAAACTCAATGCTCTGAGAGTTGAGTGCAACATTACATCAGGTGCTTACATAAATGAGTACAGAGTTCACACAATTCATGAATTTTTTCCAAGTGTACCACTAGGATATAAGATTGTTGAATTGCCATCTCACTTTATTTATCTTCCAATCACCGTACAAGCAATACAAAATCTCAGACTAAGAATTGTCGATCAAGACGGAAAACTGGCTAATTTCAGAGGTGAGACAATAACCATAAGACTGCATATAAAGTCTATAAAATAATGGATATCGTGTATGAGACAAAAAGTGGTGCTGGCTATAAAAAGATAGCAACATGGTCGAGCAACATCAGTCGCCGAGTACCTCACAAGGTGTTAACACATCAGAACGCTCAGTTTCTACAGAGCCTAGGACTAAAATTACGTGGAAACTTAAGAAAATAAAAATTTATTTTTGTTGTTTGACGTATACACAACCATGGCGGCGGCGGCGGAAATCTGAAATATTCAACGACAAATTATTTTTGATGAGTCAATTGCGCACTATGAAGCGCATGCTCATCTCCCGTATGCTTCATCAACATTCAACAACAGCGATGAAATAAGAATTGCTGTTCAACATCAAGATTTGTGTCTACTTCCAAGTAAGAGTACACTACATGTGTACGGAAAATTCACAAAGTCTGATGGTACAGTTGTAAGTGCAACTACTCACATGGTCAACATGATAGTCTGTCATATGTTTGAAGAAATACGCTACGAGCTCAATGGTGTTGAGATTGATCGTAATAAAAATGTCGGTATCACAAGTCTCATGAAAGGATACACATCACTGAGTCCTGCTCAACAAAATACACTCGAGAACTCAGGCTGAATTGTAGATGGAGCTGTAAACAAATTACACAATGGCAATGGCTACTTTGATGTATCTATACCACTGAGTCTTTTGCTTGGATTTGCTGAAGTTTACCATAAAGTTGTCATCAATGCAAAGCATGAATTAATATTAATAAGATCAAATGCTGATTTGAATGCCTACGTTGTGGCCACACCTGCTGCTGGAGCTCATGCTCAAGCTGTTAAAATTACGCTGCAAAAAATCGAGTGGATTGTACCATATGTGACTATGGCTGATAAACAAAAAAATTGAAGCTTTGAATTATATCACAAGTGATCCAGCTATCTCAATCAGTTTTCGTGCTTGGGAGCTGTACGAGTATCCTCTATTGCCAAATACTTCGAAGCACATTTGGGCAGTAAATACTTCGACGCAGCTTGAGAAACCACGTTTTGTGATACTTGGATTTCAAACAGCAAGAAAAAATGACGCTACTAAAAATGCCAGAGTATTTGATCATTGCAACATCCGAGATATAAAATTATTTTTAAACTCTCAGAGTTATCCTTATGGGAATTTAAACCTCAACATTGCAAATAATCAATATGCTCTGTTGTACGACATGTATATAAATTTTCAAATTTCATACTACAACCAAGAACCTGAGCCACTGCTAACGAAGAAGAAATTTTTTGGAACAAGCACCAATGTATGTTATCGATTGCTCAAAACAAAACGAATCGATAAAATCTGGACCAGTGGACATTCGTCTGGAATTTGAATCCACAAATCAATTCCCTGCACAGACATCAGCTTACTGCCTCATAATACATGATCGCATAGTCGAGTATAATGCTATAAGCAGCATCGTACGAAAATTAATATGAAGACTGTTAAATTTGATCGAACGCCAGCTGTACATCACATGTATGTATGGAGATTTGCACACGAGCAAGCAAGAAGAGGCAAATGGGAACAAGCAGCAAGAGATTGAGGACGATTTAAACAAAGAATTAATAATAATAAACTTACATTTATAAATAAATAAAATTTTTTTTATATTGATATATAGTGTTTTTTATTACTTATAACCTAAAATATACATTTAAGTCTTACATAACCTTAAATACATAATAAACTATAGATATTTTATCTTAACCTAGAATATACATTTTAGCCTTACATGAACTATACTCTTTTTTCTTAAACTTGAAACTATACATTTTAGTCGTACATAACCTCAAATACATAATAAATCATAGATATTTTTCTTAACCTAAAGAAATGCACTACAGTTAGAGCAATCTTTTTTAAATGGATATGCAAAGCTATCGGGGATATCATCGTTGAATGTATAATGATCCCGACACCGTTGATAGCCCATCAACTTTTCATTATTTTTTAATTCTTCTGGTAGTTTATGCCAAGCGAAATCGATTTGCTGGGCTGCATTTTCAAGGATAAATGTATCATCAAGACATGCGATATCTCGATCATCCATACACAGTAAATTCCTCAATTGATTGAAGATCTGAACTGACTTCTCATAGGTTGGTTGAATTCCATAAAAATGCCAGAACTATCTCTTAAACTCTTGGACATTTTAAAATGCACATGAAGTATCCAATTTCTTCAAATGATAAGCATAATATGGACATTGATGTTTCAAGAAATCATTCTTTCGATAGAGTAAGAAAAATCTCATTTTTTCTAAGTCAATAATTGGAACAGCAGTGTCCATTAAATCTTCAAGCCATTTTTTCTTCCATTTATCTTGTACGTAAAAGTATCGTGCATGTTTGACCATAATCTCAAGAATTTCTTTCAATAATTCATATGGAAGCAAACCAGCTATCCATGATATTGAATGTTGATGTCCACAGTGATCAACACTTTTCTGCATTACAGCAACGTCGACTTGATCCAAAGGTGGTTCAAACAACCAATGTTCACATCTTGCAAGCCCATATGTACCCACTTTATCATAAATATCAGTAGCGCACAGTTCTTTCACCACTAATTTGCCATCAGGCATCTCAAAACCCACAAAATCAATTATTAGGTCCATGGTGTTTGTTCGCGTTGAACAATAGCTTGGTTAGCATGAACGTAGTTTTATGGCAAGCCTGTTCGTACTCACGGCGATCTTTGAAGCTGAGTAATAATTTCTTCCAATACTTCACTTGTAAATCGATTTCGTTCTTTTGTTCGGCCAATTTTTTTAATTTTTCTCGTTCTTCGTAATGACGATCAAAGTCATTAAAGTTGTCATCATCCATTAAATCCTCGAAGTCAATCTGCGCATCATGAAAACATACATCCGTACACACATGGGGTCTGAAAAAGGAGTTTAATTAATTAGTTATTATAATTAAACGACTATAAAGCAGGTTATTGAAAAAAAATGATTACTACATACCTTGACGAACGACTCATCGTGATTATTTATTTTCCATACGCTTTTCTAGTTTCACCAACTTTTCAGTAGTTTTTATTAATCTTTTGGACAAAATTCTCCTGTCGTGGCAGTTTATACACGATGCTTCTAACCGAACACTGTGAATTGTGTCCTTGTTTTTCGAGAACGCAATTGTATCGTCAATAAATTTACCGATAGACTCAGGAGGAGGCACGTCGCCAAAAAACCCTTCAATGAGATCTTCAAAGCTTTCCACAAAAGGGTAATTATTACGAAGAAAAATCTTTTTACTTTCAGTTAATTCAGCCATAAATACAAGATCTGGCACGCAAACTGTTCACTTCAACTCTTCTCAGCGTAGACTGACTGGATGCGAGCTCTCGAGCTCAGCGCTCAGACCAGGATCCCTCACCCCAAACCATAAAACAAGTTCAAACTTGTCGAATGACATCACAAACAAAGGAAAACGAGTTCAAACCTGTTAGATGACGTCATAAACAAAGGAAAACGGGTCCAGGCCAGTTAGATGATGCAATATTCAAGAGAAGAGTGGGGGAACTAAACCAATAGATGGCGAGCATTTCGCAAGATTCTCGCATGTACCCTTACACACTCCAGTTTCAATATATAAAACCGGATGGGCGTGTAAATGTACTTTGTGATGACGCTCAAAGCTGATAGACTGAAAATCGTCAGCCTTGATCGCCATCACGAAGTCTTTCTTGTTTCAAAATTTCCCGCTCAGAACAGACGTTAAGCAACATCTAGTCGAAAACGAGCTCAATTTAACCGGCAGAGCTATATTATGAGCTCAAAATGGCCTCCATAAAGCTTTAACAGTACCTGAAAATGAGCTCAAGAATGATTTACAGTGGGTAAAATAGAGCTTATCGACTGCCAAATCAGAATTTACCGACTGCCAATCTAAGGACAGCCGGTAAAACAGGACTTACCTACCACCAGTATGTCTATCGACCACCGAGAGGTTACCCTCAGTCGGTAACTTAGCACGGGCTAGAACCTACAATCTGTTTTATCGGGGGGGGGCCCTGATTAACTACTATCGAAATTTTCTAATTTTTCTACCGGCGATCTTTTCTAACCCCTTTTAAGAATACTTCCAAGAAGTATAAAAAAATCTGGAGTTTTTAATTTAGAAATAATCAGGGTTTTTATATAAACTTTCAATAAGTAAAAATCAACTTATTAACAAAAGCATAGTTGATTAAAAAATTGGGATAAAATTTTTTTTCTGTAGATTATTATTGATTTATGTGTTTAGAAAGTACCAAATTTTTTTTATTTCTTAATATTTGAATTTCATCGACTTTGGGCCCATTCTGAAAACACTCTGATTTCATCCTGCACTCATTTTGAGCCCATTTTGAAAACAATTTGATTTTATTCTGGACTCACTTTGGGTCCATTTCAAAAACACTTCGATTTCATTCTGGATTCACGTTGGGTCCATTCTAGAAACACTTTGATCTACTCTGGATTAACTCTGAAAGCACTTTGGTTACACTCTGAAAAAAGGGCACAAAACCATTCTGGAAACATACTGGATTTAGAATGTTTACATATTATTTATTGCCATATTGTAAGAAATTTTCCCTTGCATTTAAGACTCAACCCCAGATTTTTTATATTTTGATTATTTACACGTGCTTTTATTAAATCATATTTTTTCATTATTACATTAGAAAATAAATGTATCTAGCAATAATTAGTCAAAATTCAATAGAGTTCATCTGAATAATAATAATTATTAATGTTGAGAGAAAATTAGTTTTCCATACATACGCCATGTAGCATACATGGCGTATGCTATAAGATAAAATATCGATGCAGTAGTCTATCGATACTTCGATATAATACTATGTTAATAAATATTATAAATAAATTGAATACATGCTTATATTTATATTAATTTATAAACTTATAAAAATAATCAAGTGTAAATAAATAAAAGAAATTATAATCATTTACATGTTGAAAAAAATTAGTCTTCTGAAATAAGTAAAAAGGAACGGAATCCTGTAAAAGTTTAAGACATATAGTGTTAAGTGTTGGATAGGTTTTAGTTTTAGTGCTGATAATAGTTTAGAGCATCAGTAAAAATAATTTGACAATAAATATATCAAGTGAATAAATTTAAAAAAGAAACGAGCTTTGACAAATATTATTTCATCTGGTTCTGGGTACCATGATGATAATAATTCCAGTAAAATACGATATAAACTCTGGATAGATAACCCAAACTCAATGGTACGTATGATTCTCCTTTTTCCATTTTCTAATAAACAAAAACTATACTTTTTAAATCTAAGGTTATCATTTGTATTGTACTTATTAATAGATACCTTCGAGAACAATTACAAGATATGTTAATACCCCGACTTCTGTGGTAACTTCAAGATGTAGTCAAAATAATCGTGATGCTGTTGATATTATTGATGATGATAATGATGATGATGACAACCTACTCAGTGTTAATAATGATGTCGGCGAAATTATCAATAATTTTGATGGTGATAATTTTAATCAACTACATATTGATAACGAGGTCGGTAATGATCGAATGGTGAATGCTGACAATTTACTTGAAATTTTCCTTTATGAAAAAAGTTCAATGACCTTAAATAAAAGTGTTATAGCTGTCTTGGAATTATATTTCAAACATAAATGGACCAAGGCAACTTTAAAAGAAATCCTTGAGCTATTGCATCAAATGCTTCCTGAAGACTGTTTATAAGCTATTTCAATATGTAAATGACAATGTGTCATCATTTTCTACTATTAAGCATTATTACTGTCAAAAAAGCTTATCTTATATTGGGATCGAGTCTCAAAATTATGTTATGTCCTTGTGATGAAAATGACCAACTTATTTCATTATTTTTTAAATAGACATTGAAAATTTAATTATAACTGTGTTTGAGAAACGCAATTTGGCCGATAATACTTTCAGCATTGGATGCTTTTAGTAAAAGCTATATTTATTTTACTAAAAACTGAAATAAAAACAAATGATATTAATAACGCTCAAAATTTGCTGGATTTATTTGTTAAGCAAATTCACCGGTTGTACAATAACCGTCAGATGACATACAATGTTCATCAGTTGTTACATTTAGGGCTTATTGATGCACGCTGGGGTCCTTCACGGGCAACTTCAGCATTTGAAAGTTTCAATGGTTACTTAGCTCATGGTGTTCATGGCTCAAAAAATTTAAGTCAAGAAATTATAAATATTTTAAAAGTTGCCCAAGGACTACAATTATTGAAAAGTTCAATCTGTGATGATAAAAAATATCAAAGCAATAAAAGTATAAATCAATTACTTGGTAAATGTATTGATCCTCAGTTTGAAACCAAAATAATTGATTTACTGGCATCTCAAAATATTGATGTAAACAATTTAACTCTGTACAATCGGGCGGTCATCGATAAGAACACTTATACATTCGCGATGTATAAGGTGATTAAAACGAATAGTTACACCGTACAAGTCCATGTAACAAATAATAATGTGCTAATTTATGGATCGATTAAATTTTTTTATAAGTAGAAGATACAATACACTTCATACTTGATACTTTCATGATAGATCACGTTAAAATGTTTTATCATTATGAAGCTAAATCAAAAATAGATCACATCTTGCCGACTAAAGAAAATAGTAATTATTGTATAATCAGTTTAAGCAATGTAAAATCATTGTCTCATGTGATAAGAGTTGGTTCTTACGTATGTCTACAAACAAACAATTTTCGCAAGGTATTGTAATTATGTTGCAATATTTTCTTGAATTTCTATGCTTGTTTTTAATATGTTTTATACTATGTAATTTTATATACTATGTAAAGTTTTATAATATGTAAGAAAATAATATTGAATAACAATAAAAATTAACTTTAGCGAAGAAACTATTTATGTCTCATAGAATTCATAGTGCATACATTTCTTAACTAAATTATCAATTTGAAATTTAGATTTTTATTTCAAATAAACACGTTAGAATTCGTATTAATATAAAAAATGTTTTGCAGTATAAAAGTTACATCATGTGTGTAATGAAAGTCGAAGATCTACTGTTCATTGTCAATGTATTACATGGTATATATTTATTTTTAATTAAAATAATAACTAAAAAAATTATAATTTTATCTGAGCTTGAATTAGAAACACTTGAAAATCTTGTTTGGCATAGACTATCGTCACATTTACATATACTAAAGTAACTGCGATTTTGAAACTTGAAGGTTGAATGTATAACGTTCTCTTCTATTTCACGCGTCCCACGGCGGAGTGTGGTTGGCGCTCAATAGCCGTTATGGCTCTCTGTTGGTCGGAAACTGAAAATAAAATAAACCCAGAAAACAAATGTCCCACCTGGAGATATCCTGAATCTCCCTGGACTGGCTGCTCTGCTCAGGCTGGGTTAGAAAACCTAGTTGGGCGCCAGTTCGTGTGCCCCACGAACAAAAGTAACTCAAAAATAACACAACGGAGAAAAATGAAAATGAAAATAAAATGAATAACAGGATAGCGATTTCAGATTTAGGAATAAGGATAGCAAGAAAGATAGCAGTAATTAAAATAATAAAATTAAATAAATACCGGGTTGATGACCATTTGTTTTAATTATCCATTAATTAATAAAATAATCGGTCCAATATATATCGCATATTCACATAAATAATATCGGAAAATAATAGCAAATCACTTACAAAAAAATTAATAATAGTAGTATGCGCATATAAGATTATAATTCAAATAATAATACTATTGCATAAACAATAAATGTATTGCAAAACATATATCTCGTAATAATTAATAGTCTTACTCACACGTGAATATAAACAAATGTAAATTAGGAAATAATAACTAAATAATCTCATATTAGAATTTGAAGTATTTTCCAGTACAACTTCCCAGTAAATTCCACTGGTGAATTTACGGTATTCCAGAATAATATTGTTTTGGACACAAATAATAAAATAAATATCACCTATTGGGTATAATACTTATGACTGGTATTTATACCTTGATCACTCTCACGTGATAATTAAATAAGACTTGATGAATCAAACTCAAATTACATATAATAATAATTCAAATTAACAATAAGTAATAACTCAAATTAATAATAATTAATACGCAAATTAATAATAATTTACACTCAATATCCAGTTAAACAATAAGTAATAACCTAAATTATTAATATTAATACGCAAATTAATAATACTTCATAATCAATATTCAAATAAATAATAATTAATAATTCAATTTAGGAATAATCAATACGCTAAATAATAATAATTCGTAAGCAATATTCCGTTAAATAATAACTTAATAAATCAAATCAATCATAATTCATAAATAATACTCAAATATTGAATAATTTCACTGACTGTACTCGTATTTACTGAGTATAATATTCACGCATTCCATCATATGCTTATGACCAGTTACTAATACTCAGAATTTACTATCTCTCCCTCACGCTTAGGCTATATACAAATGATCACCAACTCGGGAACCAAAATTACACGCCAATGTACTAGCCAAAAAGTACTTACAGTTACGTATTATTCAACTCCCTTGGTTGCACGCTAATACGGTAAATGTATTTTCCTTTATGTGAGTTATCAAAATGCTAAACTAATGCCAATGGGTTTATATTATCTACACAAAATACCAAATGGCGACAAATTTATAATTAGTTTAATGTAACAGAGCACACACGCTACACTTACAGAGACTATCCCACGTCTGACCATGGCAGCACGTGAATCTCACGCCGGCACCTAGGCCGACGCCATTTTGTCGTATATCTCACTTTGACCAATGGAGATATACAACTGTCACATGTTATTTCTTTTTACAGTACCACCAACGTACTACATAACTGTGGCCGTGTAATTTATCAAGTTCCCGACGCTAAATGACCAATTGTATTTTCCATAATTAATTATTAATATTATTTACCGATACATCAACCAATGATTTATTCATAAAACTAGTAGATTTATTTATAATAAATAAATCTACGGATGCCAACTGTTGCGTTGACGCGCATGCGCCAACCAATTCAAAATAATCATAAGCACATAAATGAAATGCGCAACTATTTTCCCCAGCGCTACAAAATCCAAATATATGCTCAAAGTAGTCAGTGAAATCTCCTGCTTCCATACAATTTATACCTAATAAATTAATGAAGTATTATTAATACAATAATTGAATAAAATCTTACATGGGAACAAACAATAATTATAATACAGTGTCGGATGAGACGTGTGAGCAGCGTGTGCTGCCCTCTGTTGCCCACCGACCTGATGCGAGACTGCCGCGATATTAAAATATGGTGACAAATGTATAAAAAAGATATAATATGCTGTCCTGCTTAAAAAATCCGATAGATTCTCATAAAAAAATTTTTATGAGAATGAATCGGCAAAGTGTCCCATTGAAAAATGATAGTCCATATTGGAACCTATGAGAATATATTCAAATCCGAGCATAATCCGATAAAAACCTACGAAATCCTTGAACTTATGTCTCATTCATTCTTATATAAAGTTTGTTGTACATGTTGACATTTTTATCGGAATGAATAGGAATGGGACATACTTACATTTCGTAAGAGAATCAATTGGAAGTGAACACGTCTTGTTTCTTGTTGTAATATGAAAATGAATGGGGAAATAATTTTATTATTTTTACGTAAATTTGGAGGCGACATTCTTATGGGAATCTATAAAAAAATAATTTGCAATGTGTCAATTTCTTATAAGATTCTATAGGTACCAGTTTATACCACTCTTACCGCTGTATTAGAATGAATAGAAAAATAATTTTATTATTTTTAAGTAAATTTGTAGGCGATATTCTTATGGGAATCTATAAGAAAATAATTTGCAATGCGTCAATTTCTTATAAGATTTTATGGGTACAAGTTTATACCACTCTTACCACTGTATGAAAATGAATGGGAAAATAATTTTATTATTTTCTCATAGGATCCAATTATTAGCAACAGAATAATTTTCTCATATGTTCTTATTAAAACAGAAATTTCGCAAATTTTATTATTTTCTCATAGATTCCTGTTGTTAACGACGAAATCATTTCCTCATACATTCTCATACGAACGGAAAAATGATAAATTTGATTATTTTCTCATAGGATCCAATTATTAGCGACAGGATAATTTTCTCATATGTTCTTATTCCAACAGAAATTTTGCTAATTTTATTATTTTCTCATAGATTTAAGTTGTTAATGACGAAGTCATTCCCTCATACATTCTCATACAAACGGGAAAATGATAAATTTGATTATTTTCTCATAGGATCCAATTATTAGCGACAGGATAATTTTCTCATATATTCTTATTGCAACAGAAATTTTGTTAATTTTATTATTTTCTCATAGATTCCAGTTGTTAATGACGAAATCATTTCCTCATACATTCTCATACGAACGGAAAAATGGTAAATTTTATTATTTTCTCATAGATTCCTGTTGTTAATGACGAAATCATTTCCTCACACATTCTCACACGAACAATAATTTTGTAAATTTTATTATTTTCTTATAGAATCCCATCATTACTGATGAAATTGTTTCCTCATATGTTCTTATTGAGACGGAATTCTTATAGATTCCTATAAATCTCGTGAATGTTTTACCTCATCCAACCTTATAAAAACTCACGTTTCATAAGCATTTTTATTTTTCGATAAATTCTTGTAAAGAATTTCTTATCAGAATCTATGAGAAAATAACTTTTTTAAATAACTCACATTCACTCTCATGAAATTCAGTGAGTTCTATGAGAAGACGTCTCCCGCTTCCTATAGAACTTATTCATTCTCATAAAATTTCTATGAGGATTTATAAGAAGCTATCGGATCTTATGAGATTTTTTAAGCAGGGTGATCTATGTTCAAATGAATAGGCACCCATATATTTAGGTCATATATGCTTATGTATGTCCCAATATTAATAAATGCGCTTATATTATATTAAGTTCGAGGACGTATATGGGTCATTCTCAGTTAAGACATAAATCACTTATTGATAAAACGCGGCACGATCGAAAATTTGAAAATTTAATTAAATTTTATAATGTTTCGATCAAAACAATCATTCTAAACGTGTCTGCAAGGCGGTCAGTCAATTTATTAATTTTATCTTGTTTCATAAGAAACCAGGGAAGATACTCGATCCAGGGGAGAGACTTAATAAACAGAGTGCCATGTTCTGTAAAAAAAAGCATAATAATCGAGTTTTATCAATGAACTATATTGTGAATATATTTATACGTTAAATTAAATAACAATATTCAACCTTTAAACAATAAAAAAAACAATAACAAAAATTCTAGTTTGAAGTTTTCATATCACCCCTGGATATCGTGTCTTTCCCCTAGCATGTGCAAAACAGTGGAGATACACACAGGGGCGATACTTTATAGTAACAAAAACAGAAGTAATGACAAATGTATTTATTGTACGCGATTAACCAAGAAAACTTAGAATCTATATACAACAAGAAGTAAATATACAGATGAATCAAAATTTTTAGATAAATATTTTTAAAATAAAACTTACCAGGGGAGAGACTTCATTCACTCAATCTCAACAATATCCAGAGAGTATCAGTAATGAAATAAATAACAAAATAACTGTGCAACTAGTTCCAGTGATGCTGACTACAAAGAATAAATTCAACGATGTTCGTTCAAGGTCTTCAATTCCCGCGAGTCGGTAAACAAATGCCGATTTTACAGGAAAATAAACATGCCAGAGGACAAGACGCAAAATGTGGGGGACAAACTTGAACGTAATTAGTTTTAAGAAAAAAAAAATATCATGCAATTTTACTCGCTTTATTACGAGAATTTGTTTAATTTATTTAGTTGAAATATATAATTTAAATAATCTAATTGATTTCTAAACACTTTAAATTACTAATACTTAAACAGAATCAGCCCGAGGACAAGCCAGGGGAGAGATGTTTTCTGACTTTAAGATGAAATTGTGACTAAATTCAATAAGATTGAGAAATGAATTTGAGTGACCACTTACATGAGCACGTGTTTTAAAGAATAATTACATTTTTTTAAAAAATTTTTTTAGAAAAAATGATTTTTCACCGTGGACGTCGAACTTACGTCTTAACTGAGAATGACCCATATATTCATATATGATCATACATGACACATACATGAAACATATTTGTTCATATATGCTCATATATGGATGTGCATGTCTTATACTATGGACATATATGATCATACATGGCGTATATACGTTCAGACATGACAGATATATGTTCATATATGAATCATACATGGCCAGATATGATTCATAAAAGATCTTATGTAGAACGTACATGATTGTTTATTAATCATATATGATCATATATGATTCAGATATGATCATATACGTTGAGACAATGTGCATTGTCTTCGTCGTCCTCAGCCTTGCGGTTACCATTTTTCCCCGTTTCGTTACCGTCTGAAACTACACAAGTCATAGTGCCATGGTCACTAGGGTGGGTTGAAAAAAAACTTTTTTTTGTTTTTCTTAGCATGGGGGTAGAATTCGTACCTTATGAAAAAAAAAAATTTTTTTCAAGAGAAAAAAAATTTTTCTACTCAACATTTTGAGGTGGTCCACTCGTTTTTTAAATAAATAATTAATTAAACGGGATAGTTCCAACGAAAAAAATTTTTTTTTGTCCAAAATCGTGAAAAACATCTAATAATTGTTGAATGTGATTTTTTCTTACTCCACTTTCATTTTAATTCGAAAGAAAATGCTTTTCATTTCTGGATTTTTTTACTAAAAATACAAAAATAATAGAAAAAAAATTTTTTCAACCTCTGACTTTCAATTAGCTTTTAAGGGGACACTCTACAGATTCTAGAACACTATTTATATATTTTTTACTACCATCCGTTCTCAAGTTATTGATAAGAGAGAAATTAATTAGTAATTCCAAAGTGTTTAATCGAAAATCTTATGAAAATTCGTAATAAAATTGTAGAGTTTTGAATATTTTTTCATTTATAACTAATCACTAGCAACAAAATTAATTTATGAACAATATCAACTCAATATAAACAACAATACAAATTCATTGATATTAAATTGAAAGTACAAAATCCAACTTCTCAACAACTTGAGAACGGGTGGTAGTAAAAAATATATAAATAGTGCTCTAGAATCTGTAGAGTGTCCCCTTAAAAGCTAATTGAAAGTCAGAGGTTGAAAATTTTTTTTTCTTATTATTTTTGTATTTTTAGTAAAAAAATCCAAAAATGAAAAGCATTTTCTTTTGAATTAAAATGAAAGTGGAGTAAGAAAAATCACATTCAACAATTATTAGATGTTTTTCACGATTTTGGGAAAAAAAAACTTTTTTTCTTTAGAACCACTTCGTTTGATCAATTATTTATTTAAAAAACGAGTGGGCTACCTCAAAATGTTAAGTAAAAAAATTTTTTTTCTCTTGAAACATTTTTTTTTTTCATAAGTTACAAATTCTACTCCCATGCTAAGAAAAACAAAAATAAAGTTATTTTTCAACCCACCCTAATGGTCACATGACTAATTTTCACGTTGACGCGTGTCCATAAGGGTGAAGTGGGGACAGAGCCCTGAGGCTAGTCCTACGCCCAAATTTATCGGTCAATCACTTCGATCCTGGATCAACTAGCAATAACTCACATAGCTTATTCAATACCAGTAATTTTACTTGTGATTCTGTCAATATATTAGCAATCTACTTGCGACCCTGTAAACCGGACAGTTAACTTATATTACAGTATGTAATATTAGCAATTCTCTTGTGATCATACTTTACTGTTCTAGATTGTTTATTATTATAAAAAAATTCGGTTATTACTGTACGTTATCAGCGACATACTCGCAATAAAAACTATACTGTGCCATCTATATTATATCTAGCGATTGCATTTTCTTGTAAGTAATTTTTATTATTACAATTGGCAATAAACTGGCACATTTTGTTAATCATTCATTTTATCTACTATTTTTTCATCCTATTCATATCCTATTTTACTGGTAAGATCCTTTAATAGTTTAATCAAAGTATTATCAAGTAAGTAAGAATTGATAAGTTCATCAACAATAAGAAATCTATTGATAAGTAATAAGCCGTGAGGTAAGTTAGTGAGTTTTACATACGCTGCCGAGTTCGAATAAGTGCGGGTCTTTGCTTTGCAAGAATCCTAGCCCATTGCTCTGTCCTAGTAAAATAAAAATTTGTTAGAGGCCAACCCCAGCTAGGGTTCAACCCGCGAATTCTGATGGCTGCTGATTAAAATCAAAAAGAGCAAAAAGGATTTGTCTCAACGTTCATATATGATTAATATATGATCATGCATTGATATATATGATTTTTTTCCCGGGAAATCAGTTCATTCATTAAAAAGATATGAGAGGTTTACATCCAAACACACACACACACACACTCACACACACACACACACTCATACAGACACATACACATATCGCTTCGAAAATGTCAGAATAGCATCCTAGCACCTTCAAATGTCGACATATGATGAAAACCCAATTTTTGAAAATCGGGTTGAAACCCATAACTTCCCGAATTTTTTGAAAGTCCTAGATTTTCTTAGCGGGAAGTTAAAAAATATTATTTAATCAAATACAAATTTACTAAAAATATCGTGACATCTAACCGCTCTTTTGTTTTATAATCGATTGACGTGATTAAGGAACCAAACATATTTAAAGATTTTATGTTGTAGAACGATAGGGAAACGATTTTGTATAAGGTGAAAGCCCCTATCCCTGCTCACTTTTCATTGGAGTGAAATAAAATCACTCAATGTACTTTAATAAATAAAATTAAAAACCGTATTTTTATTTTATAATTATTTTTTGTAGTTTTAACTATTAGAATAAAATTTTAGTTTGAAAAATAATGTTGATAATTAATTATTATTAATGTTTTAAATAATATCCTTGAATGTACGCATAGTCGCTCACTAAAAGTTGTGATGTACCATTACTCGATCAACACATGGCCTTATCGTCGCTCAAAGACAATATCAATTAAACTATGTTTATTGATTTGGAAAATAATTTATAACTAATATAATTTTATTCTTTTATAATATAAAATTTCAGGTATTTTAAAAATATATATGGCGTCGAATGCCACCTCAACAATCAACATCAGTTCATTCGTTCAAGAAAAACCGTTAACGAAAGAATTAAAAAAAAAATTTTTTTTAGTATTTTGAGAATTTCTCAAAATCTACTCTATAAATCAATTTCAAAATCTGATCAATTGTAGAACTCAATAAAGCACGTCGATTTCCACCTTAGACGCCTCGATCGGTTTATTCGTTCGAGAGATATCGTTGTAGAAAAAATGGTAAAAAACTTTATTTTTCGAAAACAAAGGCATCCAACGTATTTTCGAGCTCGAAGAGCTTGAAAATGTATCCACAACAATTTTTCGAGCTCAAGGAGCTCGAAATGGGCGGGAAGTTTTGAGGCTGGCCCACAGGGTCAACCGACAGACCGATTTTTTTTTTGAAGTGATGTTACTGATGCACTTAATTGTGAAAATATGAATACTTGATCGCAACCTCTTAAAATTAGAATTAAGTACTTAAATATTGAAAATTAAGTTCCTTTTATTGCCTACAATAAAATTCTTACATACACTACAGAAAAAAAAATATTTGCAGAAAAAAGCACGGTAATTGATGTTGTAACTATATAATTCTTGTAAATTGTCGACAGAAAGTTTCGTCAACATTAATTAAGAATAAGAAATTTTCAGTTATATCGATAACTTTTTTGGAACAGGTATTAAAGAATTTAACATGGTTGAAAACACACTCTAAGATCAATACAAATTTTACAGGATAAATTCACTCAAGTCGCGAGTTTCAAAGTCACATGTGGGTTCTTCTTAAGTGTATAGAAACATAGAAAAATCATTCATATTTGAATAGCTAAATAATTTTATATATAGATTTCGGAGGAACCTGATGTAGAGAAAATCTATTATTATACTTCGGTCTCTAGTTTACTCAGTTTGCTTTATCACTTTGCACAGTGAGAACAGTAATTCTCTTCGTGATTCCGACGCTATTCGTATATGTGTTTCGAAAAATAAATTATTCTCGTTTTCTTAATAATATTGTAGTTTTCTTTTTTTTTATCATAGCATAGTTTTATTATTTTATTACAACAGCAGGTTTCAAAATGTCGTACTATAGAAAAAGCAGATCTTATCGTTATGGTGGAGGATCATTTTCTAATCATAATGCATCTGTGAGCACTGGACGGTAAGGAAAATATTTGATATTTTTTAACGTAAAGTATTATTACATAAATCTATTGACAACCCTCCTATAAATATTGCTCTAGTATTGAGCACATGAAAACTATTTTTTGTCCAATTTTAACAGAACTTAATAATTTAGAAGAATGAAATTCGTATCTAGATTTTGTTTCTCTCTTATCATTGAAACATTTGAATCAATAATTTGATAACAATTTCATGATTGCTATAGAGCTAAACATCAGTTTGTGAAGTAGCAAACGATTTTTATTAGGCTATAATCTTATAAAGATTCCGAAAATACATATTTTTTGAACTAAGAGAAAATCCAGCTTTAATCAGTTACCTACACATTCCAAACTATAGCAGTATTTTCAGCTCACTTCATTCTTTCTCGATATCTCTCTTTCTCACTATGTTTTCGGTATTTAAACCTTCAGTTGTTGTCTCTGCATGTCATCAATAAAACAATTGCCGACTGATGACTTGAAATCGTCTACTGTCAACACTTTTGAAATTAATATCTGTCATGTTTACTATTACTTAATTGTGAGTTCAAAGAATGTAACAGTATACGAAACATAAAAAACTATGTATGACCAAGTGAATTTCATTCAAATATTAGAACAAAAGAAAATTTGTCTTTAAATTGAGGAAAAATCGTGTGAGCCTCACAGACATAAGGTCACAATTGTAGCGAAACCTCTTTCATGGTTAAGATGGTCTAAATAAATAGATAAATAAATAAATAAGTAAATATATATATATATATATATATATGTATATAAATATATATATATATATATATATATATATATATATATATATATAAATATATATACATATATATATACCCGGGAAAAAATCACCATGCATGATCATGGATGATCATGCAGGATTCATGCCTGACCGTGCATGATTCATGCATAATTTAGGCTTGATCCTGCATGCCTCATTCATGACCAGACATGACTCATTCGTGATCAAGCATGATCATGCATGACTCATTCTAGATCAAGCTTGCTCATGACTTATGTTAGAAATAATTGTATTCAGAGATGTAATCCCTCGAGAAAGGTCATGGTTGAGCATGCTCTATCATCCATGATCATGCATGGCGCAGACATGATCGTACAAGGCTATGCATGGTCGACCTTAATCTTCCACGGTCATATGCGAATAGTAAAAAATGTTTATGTATATTCAGGCTTGATCATCCATGACTAAGCATACTCGTTCATATTCATAAATGAAAGTTAGTCGTTAATAAAAACTGTTAGATTATTTATAATTATTGTTTTCTTTTTATTTTATTATTTATTTAATTCAGATTAATTGTCTGGGAAAAAATCAGCATGCATGATCATGTATGATTCAGGCAAGGGTGAGCATGCTCAAGCATGGGTCATGCATGAATCATGCACGGTCAAACATTGTAAATAATTTAATCAAAATGTATGATTAAAATCTCCGATTGAACCGATTGAATTCGATTAAAATCCGATCGAGCTTCGATCGGATTTTATTGAGGTTTTTAATTAAGAATAATTATATATTTTTTATGAATATTTTCGAATAATTAAACATTTATTTCTATATTGACGATAGTAGTTAAAATCATTATTTTTAAATCGATAATCAAAGATATTTAATTTATAATGTTTGGTTCAATTAATAACGAAAACCAATCGTTCTTTCTGAAAAATAATTTAAATAAATTTAATTCAAAATTTTTTTTTTGAATTAATTAAAGAAATGAAATAATAAATTCTTGCCAAATTGATAATGAAAGTCAATATAATTGCTATTTTTCAAATTAATAATTAAGATTAATGTAATTTTTAAATTTGCTCGTAATTGATAACTACAATTCTTTTCGTTCATTATTCAGAAAAGATTTAATAACCGAATCAAGATCGAGTTCAAATAATATATTATATTTTATAACCCTAAGGTTTCAAAGGATGTTAAAAATCGTCGTAAACTGAATAAGATAGTTCAGTCTAGTGGACAGCGGGCGTGCTTTCTAACATGACGGTCGTGGGTTCACGACCTGTCGCGGGTAAAATTTCAAAAGTATTTTCCAACGGATAAACATTATGTACACAATAATACTCACAAAATGAGCTAATTCCAGATTGACTTCCCATTATTTATATTTTTTTTAATAATTTGAAGGATTGTGCTTCCTCACGCCTGATCATGCCTGAATATTGGCCAGCCATGAGCATGCGTGATCGTGCATGAAAAAGCACAATCATGCTTGACCAGCCATGATCATGCATGCTCATGGCTGGCCAATATTCAGGCATGAGATGAAAACATGATCATGCATGATGAGTTTTTTCCGTGTATATATAAATGGGGCATTCCACGCTAAGTCGGATGGTTTTAAAAATTTCGACTTTTAATTTGCGTTATTTTTTGATATTTTTTAGTACTCATCAAAAAACTCATCCTCCTAAATTTTGAGATTTTTTTTATTATTGGTTCAAAAGATATGAAATTTTAAAAAAAAGACCGTTCTTTTCATGGTTTTTTGCGTATAACTTTTTGAAAAATATTTTAAATAAAAAAACTCAAAGAATAAAAAAGTTTCATTATTCTATGTACTTTAAAAAATAAAAAAAAAACAAATAATTTTTTAGAAAAATTTTTCCGCGTTATTTTTGAGTTTTAAAACTTTATAGTCGTTTTCTGAAAATCATGCTTATTTTGATTTTCCTGAAAATTTGTGTCACCAAACTACTATCTATTCCACAACTCTTCAGGTGGTTCCGGTCGTGAGGCCTCCGTGGCTACTATTTTTATTCGATTATTACAAATTGAAAAAATTTTTTTTCAGTGTAAATTATTGTCCGTACCGATTTTTGATACTGTACACTCGTTTTTCTTACATATTAGAAATTGATTTCGATATTTTTTTGTTCTTAGTAGGGATTCAAAAGCGGTAAGAAAAATTAATGCTATTTATGAGCAGTTATAATAAATGGTTTGATTTAATGAGAAGCAACTATTTCGAAGCTAAAGAAACATTAGATTTGCCATATATTTCAGCTAAGACCATTACAGGAGCTCAAAAATGTAATATAATTATTCGAAAAAGCGACGAAAGTGCATTACAAACTGCTCATAAATAGCGTTAACTTTTATTTACCGCTTTAAAATCCCTACTAAGAATAAAAAAATATCGAAATCAATTTTTAATATGTAAGAAAAACAAATGTACAGTGTCGAAAATCGGTACGGACTATAATTCATAGCGAAAAAAAATTTTTTCGATTTTTAATAATAAAAAAAAAATAGTAGCCACGGAGGTCCCACGACCGAAACTACCTGAAAAGTTGTGGAATAGATAGTAGTTTGTTGACACAAATTTTCAGGAAAATCAAAATATGCATAATTTTCAGAAAACGACTTTAAAATTTTAAAACTTAAAAATAACGTAGAAAAATAATTCTAAAAAATTATTTGTATTTTTTTTTGTAAAAGTAAATGGAATAACGAAACTTTTTTATTCTTTGAGTTTTTTTATTTAAAATATTTTTCAAAAAGTTATCTGCAAAAAACCATGAAAAGAGCGGTTTTCTTGAAAATTTCATATCTATTGAACCAACGATAAATTAAACTCAAAATTTAGGAAGATGAATGTTTTGATAAGTACTAAAAAATATCAAAAAATAACGCAAATTAAAAATTAAAATTCTTCAAACTGTCCAATTCGGTGTGGAATGCCCCATATATTAGAGTGATTCATTTTCACAAGTTTTTCGCAAGTGCTCAAGCAAAATCTCAATTGACATGAAGAAAAAAAAATTCTCGCTAAAGATGAGCTCTTAATTTCAAAAACGAATTGTTGAACCTTGTAGAGGATTCCATGCTTTTCAAAATTGCTGTTGGGTTTTTTAATGTAGCTCACGCTGGTTCACCAGTAAGAGTCATTGAACCAAATGTTTTGAAGAAAATCGTGATTTTTTCATATTTCAGGACGGACCGCTAAGTATAGGTAAACAAGATGAACAAATATTTAAAGGAAATTGCATCCTCTTTAAAATAGATCCTTAGACCCAAGTTGCTCCGACTAATAGTATATGAGTTGCAGTAATTTTTATTATTAAAAAAGTAGAAAATGATAAAAAAATTGCAAATGATGATACTTCAATTTACCTTGTCGATTGATGATTTTTTCGTCATTTTTCCGTATATTATGAACTCGATTTATATTTATTCTGATAGTTGACTTGTTATCAGTCCAAACAACAAATTAATTGATCGAAAAACAAGAAAAGTTCAATTATAACGTGAAGTGAGCAATTTTTTAAACTTTTTGAAGTATTGAAGGAAAATATCTATTTAAGTTGTTTAAACAAAAAAAAAAAAGCAATTAGCAATTTTTACTCGTACATGCTTAGCGTAAATGTAGTAGACGATGATTATAATTAAAGCTCCCACAAAGGCTCTGACAGAGATGTAGTGAACAAATAACAAAAATTAGTCTTTCATACACGATGAAACTATTTTTTCTTCTTTTTCATAAATAAGATACCTTACATAGATATTTTCCTCTAATACTTCAAAAATATTAAAAAATTGCATAGTATGCGTTATAATTTAACTTCTCTTTTTTTGATTAATTTATTTGTTATTTTGAGTTTTATTACATGTCAACTATCAGAATCAATATAAATCAATTTCATAATATACGAAAATATGGAAATTAAGAATCGAAAAGTTGTATTTAATTATAATTACTTGCCATTTTGTGTCAATTTTTGACATTTTTAATTATAAAAATTACTGCAACTCATAAACTATTGATCGGAGTAACTTAAGCCTAAGGACCTTCTTTGAAGAGGATGAAATTTTCGTCAAATATATGTTCACTTTGTTTTCCTACACTTGGCGGTTCGTCCTAAAATATGAAAAAATCACCATTTTCTTCTAAAAAATTAGTTTGATAGCTCTTACTGGTGAACCAGTGTGAGCTACATTAAAAAACCCCAGAGCAAATTTGAAGAACATGGATTCTCCTGCAAGATCCAACAACACATTTTTCAATATCATGAAAAGTGGCTCAGCATTAGAAATTAAAGAAAAAAAAAATTAAACATGCATTTTAAATGGAAAAAATTCAAATTCGAATAGTAGGTACTTAGCATTGGAATTAAGAGCTCATATTTGGTGACGTTTTGTTTTAGGTAGATTTTTCTAAAATCTAACTATTGTATTTGTCCTCATGATCGACTTTTCAAGGAATTTTGTCATTACCCATCATAATTGGTGGAGTAGGGTTCAAAAATACCAATCATTACAACATGTACATATATATATATATATATATATATATATATATATATATATATATATATATATGTATGGGGCATTCCACGCCAAATCGGACGGTTTCAAAAATTAATTTTTCTGATTTTCTTTATTTTTTGGTACTTTTTAGTACCCCTCAAAAGAGGTTTTCTGGTAAACTTTGAAATTTTTTTGATCAATGGTTCGAAAAATATTGAATTTTAGATAAAACCGCTCTTTTTATGGTTTTTTGATCACAACTTTCGTAATAATGGTCGAAATTCAATGTTTTTTTTTTCAAAATTTCTGATTTTAGATAGCCTTTACAGGAAAAAATACAAAACAAATGTACGAAATTTTTTTAATCGAGATTTTTGGATTTTAAGTGTTCAACTGTGTTTTTAAAAAAAGATGGATCCTCTGATTTTCTTGAAAATTTTCTATCTTAAAGTTCTATGCATTTTGCAACTTTTGAGCTCGGTCCGGTAGTGGGCCTTCCATAATTACTATTTTTTTTTTTCGATTTTTAAAAATTGATAAAATTTTTTTTTCGCTATAAATTATTATCAGTACCGATTTTTGACACTGTATACTTGTTTTTCTTGCATATTATATATTGATTTAAATATTTTTTTGTTCTGAGTAGGAATTTAAAAACATTAAGTAAAAGTCGATGCTATTTATAAGCAGTTATAATAAACGTTTTTATTTATTAAGAAGCAATTATTTCGAAGCAAAAAAAAAATTAGATTTGCTATTCAATATAGCTAAGACCATTACAGGAGCTCAAAAATTCCGTATAATTATTCGAAAACGCGACGAAACAGTATTACAAACGTTTTTAATTATTTCCGTGTTCTTTCAAAAATTTTATATTAACTATGGTTTTATGCTTTGCGCTTTGTCAAATAAATATATGGAATTTTTGAGCGTAAAATTCCCCGTATATATATTAGGGTGGCAATTTTTTTGAATTTTTTTCTTTCGAAGCTTACATTAGAAAACGTTAGTTTGATGTATTTGAAGAGCTGTTGAAGTTTCAACTCCTGTTGAAGTTTCAACTCCTGTTGAAGTTTCAACTCGATACAAAATTTTTTAGAAGTCGCTCAAAAATTTTTTGAATTTCTAAAATCATCGAAATTAAATTTTTTCAATTTTTACGTCTCCAAGAACTAATTTATTAGATCTATGTGAAAAAGTTGAAACAAAAAATTGTGAGAGGAATACTGATACTACATAAGTTGTGCATGAATTTTAGACCCAACATAAATAATCAAGTTACTCAAATAGTTTAAAAAAAGTTTTCTAAACATATGAGACTTACAAAACCAATACTATCTGTAGATTAATTGGTTTTAGAAATTATACTGCCGTTAGATTTTAGTAAGTCCGATGACATACAATTTCCGGGTTCGACTTTTTCACGTAGATCTATTAAATTAATTTTTGGAGACGTAGAAAATATATTTTTCCCTGATTTTACAATTTAAGAAGCTGTAGTTACTAAACTTCAAGAGTTACGACAAATTGTTTGATTGCAAAAATTGTAGGGCATAAAATTTCCTATAAAGTTGTTGTCTACATTTTTTATCCATTATCGATAGTTTGGGCGCTAGATAAGAGTTAGTGTTATTTTTACGGAATTTTTATCTAAGATATTTATTTGAACCACGCTTTTATTGAAATTTAAACTTTTTCGGATAAACTGTCGATTTACAAAAAAACACGTACTGATCGATATCCCTTTTTCACGGCAAACTGTCACCTATTCCACAAATTTTCCAGATATGCTCATAATAGGACAGCGATGGAATCAATTTTTTTTTGTAATATTTTTAATTTCATATTCCAGTTTTTTTTTTTAAATAAAATGTTAAAATGATAGTTGTGTCAGATAATTATTAACAGTAAATTCTGAGCATGCTATTTGTTCAGTCACGAGCTTGACTGATTTGAATCAAGCTTCGTGCATTTCCGCTAAGTCCGGGAGTTGCCGAACTCGCTACTGACTGAAGGTCAGAATAATGCCGGGTCACTTGCTATTTGGGCCCGGTACATACAATTTTTAACTCAGGACCGTGTCAAGACGTCTTGAGAACCCGCTACAAGTTGGCCAATCACATAATGCATTTTATATTGGTCAGCCAATGAGAGAGTTCGCTATCAACTGCTACCTGTTGGCGCTCTTTTAAGCCAATGAGAAAATTCGTTATATGCAGCAAGGCTGCCACGTCGACACCAAGCTTTTCGACGACTCAACGACGCTACCATCTATGATTCTACAACGTGCTTCGCTACTTGTTACCTCGTGCTCTTGAAACCGCTTCGCTTGTTTATTCTTGTGTGATATTAAATCAACCCGCTACGCTAATTTCTATCTTTATTTAGTCAGTATACTAAGGCTGCTATTTACTGAGAGTAAATTAATTAATTGTGATTTATAATTATATTATAAATAATTGCCGCTTAGATAATCGCTCTGACCACATGTAAATTATATACGTGAATCTTATCACTAAAGTTGCATTCGCTATCGCGTGTCTGTTTTGTCGCATTTGCTATTAAATACAATTTTTGCAATTTTTCAGTGTACATAGTGTAAATAAATATCTAATTAATTTCTCGATAAAACTGTGTAATTTTTAATTGTTTAATTCCTCACGCCTAAACCAGATCCATTTTAGTTTATTCGCTCATTTTACACTATTATTTTAAGACATTTTTCTTAAAAGTAGAGTGAAATATGAAATTTAAAAAATCAAAAAAAAAAAAAAAAATAGATCCCATCGTTGTCCCATTATGAGCATAGCTGGAAAAGTTGTAGAATAGGTAACAGTTTGCTGTGCAAAAATTATGAGGGATGTTGATCAGTACGTGTTTTTTGTAAATCGACAAATTATACTTAAAAGTCACGATTTCAATAAAAGTGTGGTTTAAAATTTTTTTTTGACATTTTTTATCAAAAAAATACCTAAAAACAAACATTTTCTGACTCTTTAAAAATTTGGTTTAAACCACTTTTCGCTAAGTTACAGGCATTTGAAAAAAAAATCTCTTCATTTTTTTACATTCGATATTTCGCAAACGGTTAAAGGAAAAAATTTGAAAAAAAATCATGAAGGCCTCTTTCAACCTATGCTGAAGGATAAAAAAGTTTCAAAAAAATCCGAGGTTCAAAAGCTAATGGTGTCGGATTTGGCGTTTAATGCCTTATAGATAGCCCGAACTGGAAATCGACCGCAGACCATGTCGGTATCACGCCGAGTGATCTACCAGTCAAGCTATTTGTCACTATAATATACTCCGTTCAATTTGATCTATAAGTTATTGAGCGACACCGTCCATCGTACGGTAATAGGCCAATTCAATATAGTAGAAACCTAAACATGCAAACCTTCTCAATAAAACAATTTATAGATAAATTGACAAAAATATAGATAGCCTGAACTGTGAATCAAGCCCAGACCATGTCAGTATCGCACCAAGTGCTCTACCATTTGAGCTATCCGGCACTGTACTATATACCGTTCAATTTGATCTATAATTTATTGAGCCACACCATCCATCGTACGGTAATACACCACTTTTATACAGTGGAAACCAAAACAGAGTTAATTTTTTTATTTTGCTCTACAATCGATTGAGGCAGAACGAAGTTTGCCGGGTCAGCTAGTAGGAAATAAAATGCTCTACAAAAAATATCCTATTAAATTCTCCGATTAAGTTGATAGCTGCGTCCAAAAAATTTAAAACCTGTAAAAATTTATCATCAATCTAACTGTAACTTCGAATAACTTGTAAAGAAATAAAAAAATTGAACAATTCTAAGAGACCTTTTTTATAGAGCGTCGAATTTCCCATCAAGCTCGGTCTTTGACATTCGAAAGTATTCTTCCCACAGTGAGCTACAAAATTCTAAAGCTTAAAAAATAAATTTTCCCATGTTATTTAAACAGGAAATTGAAAATGGCGATGCGGCAGCTGTTAATATTAATATTAAGAGGTCAAACTTTCACAGTATTTTTTTAACTTCCCGCTTTGAAAATCGACGATTTTCAAAAATTTCGGGAAGTTATTGTTTTCACCCCGATTTTCGGAAATCGAGTTTTCATCAGATGTCGACGTTTTGAGGTCCTAGGAAGCTATTCTGACTATTTTCAGAATGATGTCCGAGTGTGTGTATGTATGTATGTATGTGTGTGTGTGTGTGTGTGTGTGTGTGTGTGTGTGTGTGTGTGTGTGTGTGTGTGTGTGTGTAAACTCTTTGTAACTTTTGAACTAATTAATCGATTTGGATGGTTGAGGTGGCGATCGAAAGAGCTTGTTGGCCATCAACTTTTCTGAAAATTTCAGATTATTTGATAGAATAGACTCGAAAATATTTGCGAATTACGAAAAAAAAACTTTTTTTTTTGTTTTTTATTGATTCCTCAAAAACGACATACGATCGACTTCAAAATCTAATCAGCTCTAGTACTTAATAAAACGCGTCGATTGCCACCTCAAACATCAAAATCGGATAATTTGTTCGAGAGTTATCGCGGGAGAAAGAAATGGTGAAAAACGGTTTTTTTTAATATTTTCGAAGCCGCTGACGCGATCGATTTCAACTTTTAATCAGCTCTAGAATTCGATAAAACGCGCCGATTTCCACGTCAACTATCAAAATCGATTGATTAGTTCAAAAGATATCGGCGTTGAAAAGTCAAAAAAATAACATTTTACGTTATTTTTTCCGGATAAATCATAATATAACGTAACAAAATATGCCTGATATCATACCAACTCATCTTTTTTATGGTTTCTTTTGATCATATAATGTCATCGAACTTAGTTTTTAGTTTAAATCATATTATCAACAAAAAAATCGATAAAACGTAGTTTTTAATATTTTTATCGGATATTTCATATTTTATTGTTTCTTACTATAACAGGGCTGTGCTGCTACTCTGGTCGTCCTTAATTTCCTTTTAAGGGCACCACTGGAAGGATTAAACGGTCTTCCAGAACCGGTTCTTAATGCTCAGGGTCGGTGTAAAATTTAATTGTAAGAGAAGGAAGAGGAAGGATAATTTTTTTTTTCCAATTAAAACCTTATAATTTTATAACTTTTGACCTTGTACCTTATAACTATTAGACCTAATACCTTATAACATTTAGACCTTATGACTATTGTCCTTTTGACCTTATAACCTTTGACCATTTACCTTATAACAATCGACCTAATAAAATCCTACCAATAACCTTTGGCGACTTAATTTACTTAATCTACATAGCCACTACCTTGGCATCACACTCTCACACACTCGATTAAAACATTGCCAACTACCTTTGGACTTACAATTAAAATCGGTTACCTTCCGAATTATTTTTTAACTATTTACACGTTTAAAATTTATTTCCAACACACATACTGCACTCAAGTCCCCTGGACCTTTCTTCACGCACACTGAATTTAAGATGGCTTTTCCCGCCACACACTTAATAAATTAATTAATTGATTTTTGAGAAGAATTATGATTATTAATTAATTAATTTTGAATTGACTCCTTCATAACAACTACTATTAGTCTTTCATATAATACTGATTCAATTCCACGAGAATTAACATTTTAAGTTTAGTTAATAAAGTCTCAATTCTGATCCTGACTCAACACTCAACTTTTCTGACTTTTACTTATAGATTTTTCTTTATGCCGAGTATATTTTATAATAATTTTATTAACTAATTTTATTCATTTTTAATTTACTTTAATTATTAATTTGGTCCGATTAATTATTTTAATTAATAATTGATTTAGTTAATTTAATTATTTTAATTAATAATTTAATTTATAACAACGCGGACTAACTATGGAAAATTCTGGCTCATCGGCCTAGAAATTTCTACGACGCATATAACTCCGGCGACAGCCTGGAATTTTAAGACAACGCCCTGGACCCGGCAATTGGGCCTGGACCCGGTTAGACAACCGTCTGGCTTAATTTTTATTGATAAATTAATTTTACGACTAATTAATTAAATATGGGCCTAGACGCGGATACCTTGACGAACGACTAAGTATTTGTAAATTAAATTAATATTTTGGCTTCGGCCTAAAATAATTAATTTAATTAATACCTGATTTCTTTATCCTGTTGTGTTTGCTGTCGTCAGGCTCTCTGGTTGTCGTCTTATTCGTCTCGTCCTCCGGTTGTCTCTCGTCTTATTTTCCTCTTTATTACTTGTCCTTTCCGTTATTTTTGGGGTGCTGGCTCCTTCACCTGCTTTTCCAAATAATTAATATTGTGATATCAAAGGTACCGGCTAACGGCCTGGTATCAATAATAGTTAATACAATTATCGCTTGGTTCCACAAAGAATCCAAGTCTAAAATTAATTAATTACCCGACTGATGAAGAGCGTCTTCGTTGTTCGGCGTCTTGTCCGGTTGTGTCCCTCGGCCTGGGTTGTCTCTTCACTTATAATTGTACACCCACTCGACCGAATTCGGCAACTTCCGGAAACTTAGCTACCCCTACTTATCACTAAGTGGGACTGACAGACAAGCCCCTACGATTTCCGCGCGGGACGACAGTCGCACTCTACCCCGGATAACCCTGGGGCAGTAATAGATTATATCGACCGTGCACATGATAGAAAATCATGGCACTTAAGCACGGAAAATTCAAAGTTCCCGGTTACATTACATGAGTCAAAACTTCTTTAAATCCTGATTTTGATCCCTGACATCGATTTCTGCCTCAATACACTTATTTTACTGAACATAATCAGGAACTAAATTTTAAAAACCGCTTCATTGATGATTTTCGATTCTTAAATTTTCAAACTTCAGCATAACAGGTAACTTGTTAGAACTTGAAAAAATCGTAAAAAAACAATTGCATGTGATATCATTTTCGAGCTCGAAGAGCTCAAAAATATATCTACACTAATGTTTTCGAGCTCTTTAAGGTCAAAAACAGCGGGAAGTTTTGGGGCTGGCCCGCAGGGTCAACCGACGCCCAGATTTTTTTTCTTCATTTCCAACAATATTTTCGATATAATGAAGAAAACCAAAAATAGCCGATTTTTTATAATCAGTCTAATATATATATTAAACCAGTTCAAAAAAATCGACTGTTATTTTTTTCAAAACCCGCAGTGTAATATCTTTCTAGTCATGATAAAAGATGCCTGTCAAAACGGAAGCTCATAATATCAATTTTGAAAAGTCGCTCATCGTAAATTCTTATTTTACGTTTAAATATAATGGAAAAAAAATTTTTGTAACTTTGGAATTTTACAACTCATTTTGGAATTAACATATCGGGGTGAGAGATAAATGTTTTTGATGGAAATTAGACGCTCTAAATAAATTGTCTCTTATGTTTCTTTTCTAAGTCCACTCCTTTAAAAGTTATTCGAGTTTAAAGTTCAACATGTAATCAATTTAACCTTTTTTTTCTTAAATTGTGGTATAATAATAAAACTCATCTTCAAAAAAATTATTTTACAATTTTTGAATGGTATAGGTAATAGCTTTAAGTTTAATACGATTATTTTCAGTTTATAAAACTTACGATTTTCACTTCAGCTATCAAAATTATGAACTATGAATCAAAATTATGAAATTATGAAATTTACGATGAGCGACTTTTCAAAATTGATATTAAGAGCACCCGTTTTCACGTGCTTCTTTTTTCATGACTAGGAAGGTATTTCGCTGCGGGTTTTGAAAAAAAAAAAAAAATTAAAAATAGTTAATTTTTCTGAACTGGTCTAATATATATATATATAAATTAGGGTGATTCCAAAAAAAAACAAATTTTTTTTTTCTTCTTGCAAACAGGTTCAAAATTTTCATTTAGATATAAGGAAACTCCTGTGAAAATTAGAGCTCTTAATATTAACATTAAGAGGTTCCGCATGCACTCTTCTATTTTCCATAAGAATAACATGGAAAAATTTTTTTTTGCATCTTCTGACTTTTATAACTAGCTAACGATGCACAGTAGAAAAAATCGACACACATATTTTGTAGGGAATTGAATGCTCTACAAAAAAAGTTTCTTATCATTTTTCGATAACTCCATTTGTTCATAAGTTATTCGAGGTTGAAGTTGAATTTATAATAAATTATGAGATCTTGTTACTTTTCCGGCGAAACTATCCAACTTATCATAAAATATTAATAGGACCTACTTTGTAGACATTTTTATTTCCTACAAATTACTACCTATAAAATTTTTTTGAATTCCGCATTGTTTTCTAGTTATTTTCATTTTAATCTCAAGCTCTTAGAGTCGATCAGAAGATTATTTTTTTTTAAGAGCTTGAGATTAAAATGAAAATAACTAGAAAACAATGCGGAATTCGAAAAAATTTCATAGGTAGTAATTTGTAGGAAATAAAAATGTCTACAAAGTAGGTCCTATTAATATTTTGTGATAAGTTGGATAGTTTCACCGGAAAAGTAACAAGATCTTAAAATTTATTATAAATTTAACTTCAATCTCGACTAACTTATGAACAAATGGATTTATCAAAAAATGATAAGAGACTTTTTTTGTAGAGCTTTTTTTTTGAACCTATTTGCGAGAAGAAAAAAAAAATTGTTATTTTTTGAATCACCCTAAAACGATATATATATATATATATATATATATATATATATATATATATATATATATATATATATATATATATATGCAATACAACCAGCCTTGTCATCACGATAGCGCCTACAATTCTTATTTGATCTTGATGAAATTTTCCATAGTCATTCTATAAGCGATTACCTTGTTCAAGTTCGAAGATGGGCTGAATCGGTCGATTAGTTCAGAAGTTATGGCTGTTTGAAATTTTCACGATTTTTCGAAAAAATCAGTTCTTCCTTGTTGAAGTTCAAATAACTTTAAAATTAAAAGTCATAGACAATTTCTGTAAAAAGCATCTTAAAGCTTGTTTAACAAGCTTCAATTTTTTACGTTAAACTTTATGTTTCGGCTATTTTTTCCAATTATTTGATAGTCTTTAGTTTGGACAGAATCAAAAAATTTGAAAAAAATTGTTTTTATTCCGAATAATTTATGTATTTTCCATTATAATCTAATTCCGTCAGTTATATTTTGTTGTGGAAAATATAATCTGTTAACCTTTCATATATTTTATATTTTCAAAGTCTACATATATACATATATAAATATATCAGTGTCTTATACCTCTTTAACCTCTCTCGTATTTAAACTTATTATTAAAAAAAATATCAATTATAACTGTTACTTGTTTATTTATCTATTTGTTTATTAATCTATAATGAATAGAATCACCAATTCCTTAAAAAATTTTTAAGCTTACTATTTAAATTTTCATTTCTAAATTTCTGAATATTGGTTAGCACCGTTTTTGGTAATTGTCATTAACTTACAAATCTCGAATTGTTCGTGAATTATGTAAGTTTTCATCACATACTTTGTGACATATGTATGTTTTCGTTTCTTACCCCGTTTACTCGGAACTAGTTTGTCAATCCGAGATTTTAGTAATACGCAATCAAATTAGTATAGCTCGTACATTTATTTATAAATATATAAGAATACTAACAATATTTAAAGCGCAGATTAAAAATTTCGTATCGAAAAATCGGCTTTAACCTTATGACGGGGAACCTCTCCTACTGGATTGGAACCTGTCACTATAGCAGCCTCGTGAAACGGCGCCACTGGAAGTTTTTAGCTCGATCTTCCAGTACCGGGTTTTTCTCTAATTAATAAGGAAAAGGATATAGAAAAACTATCACGAGATTTTAAATCAATTTAGTTATTTATTCACAGTTTTCCACCATACACGAGTTAACACCCATACGAGTAACCTGGACTGAGACACACACGAGTTCCCTGGACACACACACACAAGTCCCCTGGACTGACACTCGTTAATCCCCTGGACTATTATGCTCTGGATCGCAGTACTTATGAAGAGTCGGGAAACCTGCAACGACTCCTTTTAAGTTTACCTTGGGTACATGCGCCACCGGCTAAAGGCCGTGCCTTCCTGGTTGATCCCCTACCGTCCTTGATTGGACAAACGTTGGTTTTTCCGTTGTCTAGGAAACGAGCGACCCGCCACGCTTCCCAAGGGACAAAAATTGTACCGCTAGATAGACTTCTAGTGCTGGCGACCCACCAAGCAATTTAGGTCTAGTGATAAGAGCGATCCGCCACTTATCACTGTCTTTCCTAGGCTAGTTAACACTAGGGAAAGTTGCCGTTAACTAACTTATTGGGCTAAAACAGCCCCTTTTATACCCATCCTGGGCCTACCCCTTCATATCGAGGTCACCTGACCATTGACGCCGAGCGGCGATTACCTCTCACCCTTGTCCGTAATATTTAAAGGGCCCATTCGGGACTGAGGAACTTAAACTAACTATGGTTAAATTAGAAATTATATATTTTGGTAAATAGCGATGATTATTGACCAACAACTGTCGATCATTTCAATTATAATAATTATTTATTAATATTAATTGGGTTTTTACCCTATGACAACCTTATTAAAAAAGTACAAGGGCCGCCGTCGTTTTAAATTAAGCTTGAGCTACCGAAAAATCAGGGGGGTACTAAAAATTTTCGAAAAATCGACCTTCCATTCTGACTGCCAGATTGCATTTTTAGGTAGGTTCTTGCACGCCTCAGAACGCGAAGCGTTGAGGTTGTGCATTACTCTCAACATGCCCAACTCAAGCGATTTTGTAGACTTCAATTGCCTCTGTTGCCTATATTTTGTGTTTGTAAGATAATACAAGTACATCATTATCAAGAGAAATGATTTGTCTATCATATTCGATGTGGTTAAAACACATAGATTTTGTTTAATATTAAAAAAAATCTGATTTAAAAAAATTGTTTGTAGACGTCCGGATGTCTGTACGTGTGGATGTGCCACGATTACGCCCGAAAAACTTAACGAATCAGGACCATTCCTTTTTTATTAGCTTCAGAATTACATCGGATTATTTTCTATTTTAAATGACGGTTCAATTCAGTGTCGTTTAATTATAATTAATAAAAAAAATATTGAAAAATACTGGTCAATAAAGGTATATTTCTATGGTTATACGACGTTCAGTCTTTGGCCGTGTTGGAGCGCTGTTACCCAGGCTGATAAATATGTACACGCATGCGTTGTATGTTTTTCATTGGACCGCAAAAGATTGAACTCTAAAATTCAAGTAACTAAAAGTAATGATAGAAATAAAGTGATAAAATCAATACCGTTTATTTATTTTTTATTTATTTATTTAATTCCAATTCCTTCAGTAGAATATTTAAATATTTGAATAATAAATTATTTTGTATTTTTGAATCACCGTTATGATGCGTGCACTTTTGAATTTTCCAAACTTTTTTTTAAAAATCTAACTATTGTATTTCTCCTCATGGTCGATTTTTCAAGGAATTTTGTCATTAACTATCATAATTAGTTGAGTAAAGTTCAAAAATACCATTCGTTAAAAAATTTATATATGTATGTATGTATATATACATTTTGGGACTAGTGTATATTAGACCGGTTCAAAAAAACGACTATTTTTTTTTTTCTAAACCTGCAGTGAAATATCTTCCTAGTCATGGAAAAAGAAGCCGGTGAAAACGGGAGCTCTTATTATCAGTTTTGAAAGGTCGCTCATTGTAAATTTTTATTTTACGTTCAAATATCATGGAAAAAAAAATTTTGTAACTTTGGAATTTTACAACTCATTTTGGAAATAACATGTCGGGGTGAAAGTTAAATATTTTTGAGGGATATTAAACGCTCTAGATAAATTGTCAGTTATGTTTTTTCTCTAAGTCTACTCCTTTAAAAGTTACTCGAGTTTAAAGTTCATCATGTAATTTAATTTAACCTTTTTTTCTTAATTTTTCTTGAATATTTCAAAATTATTATTGAAAAAAAAAATTTGTCTGAAAATATTAAATTATCAAGTTTAGCGTCGGTGACAAAGTAGATCTTTATAGTTCTACTATGAGAAATAAATGACTTTTCCATTTAAAAAATTTGAAATTAATTCTCTCATTGAAGTTTAAAAAAAAATTGAATTGTATATACATAATTTTTCGGAAAAACGACTAACTGTCGTTTGTAGGGAATGTTTTCCAAATTTTAATGAAGAAACAATTAAATAATCATTAATTTATTTTATAATGACCTTTATACTGTAATTTATAGAAAAAAGTTGTTTCAAAAAGAATATTCAATTAATTAAAAAAAAAAAATTGTTCCTGAATAAGTGTGGTCTTTTTATTAAAATATCATTGTTGGGTTATTGATATTCAATTGTTGTTAGTAGCATTTCATTGTTCATAATTTTGATAGCTGAAGTGAAAATCGTAAATTTTATAAACTGAAAATAATCGTATTAAACTTAAAGCTATTACCTATACCATTCAAAAATTGTAAAATAATTTTTTTGAAGATGAGTTTTATTATTATACCACAATTTAAGAAAAAAAAGGTTAAATTGATTACATGTTGAACTTTAAACTCGAATTACTTTTAAAGGAGTGGACTTAGAAAAGAAACATAAGAGACAATTTATTCAGAGCGTCTAATTTCCATCAAAAACATTTATCTCTCACCCCGATATGTTAATTCCAAAATGAGTTGTAAAATTCCAAAGTTACAAAAATTTTTTTTCCATGATATTTAAACGTAAAATAAGAATTTACGATGAGCGACTTTTCAAAATTGATATTATGAGCTTCCGTTTTGACAGGCATCTTTTATCATGACTAGGAAGATATTACACTGCAAGTTTTGAAAAAAAAAAAAAAAAAGAAATAGTCGATTTCTTTCAACCGGTCTGAAATATATATATATATATATATATATATATATATATATATATATATATATATATATATATATATATTGAGACAAATCGCTTTTCTTTTCGCGATTTTTACCAGCAGCCACCAGAATTCGCGGGTTGAACCCTGGCTTAGGCTGGCCTCTAACAAATTTTTATTTCACTTGGACAGAGCAGTGGGCTGGGGTTCTTGCAAAGCAAAGACCCGCACTTATTCAAACTCGACAACGTATATGAAAATTCATCAACTTACCTCACGGCTTATTATTTATAAATTATTTCTTATAATTACTTCAATTATCTTATGCAGCTTAATCAATAAATATTGGATCTTATAACATAATTTTACCAGTATTTTAGAATATGAATAAAAGATAGTAGGTAGAAAGGAAAGTATGCAAGTTTATTGCCAGTTATAATAATTTCAATTACTTACAATAAATGTTCTCGCAGAATACAATCGATATGGTCCAAATAACAATGGATGGCCACGTGGAAGCGTTGGTTATCGCACTGATTGTATTCTTTATAATTAATACGCTGATACTACAGATGTAACAGCGGTAACGTAATGATAAGCTAATTAACTTAAACGTATTTTATACTAAAATAATAATATATAATAAACAATAGAATCGCAAGCTAAGTTGCCAGTAAAATATAAAGTATAATAATTAAATTGAATCGTAACAGATTGATATAATGCAAGTAGAATTGCCAGCTAACAAAAATTAATTTAGAATAACTCTGAACGCTAATAGATCCAAGATCGAAGTCTAAGTTGTCTAACCGATAATTGAGGGCCTGGGACTCGCCTCTGAACTCTGTCCCCGCTTCATCCTTACGGTCATGCGTCAACGTGAAAATTAGTCATGTGACCACGGCACTATGACTTGTGTAGTTTCACAAGGCTGAGGACGACGAAGACAATTCACATTGTCTCAATATATATATATATATATATATATATATATATATATATATATATATATATATATATATATATATATATATATATATATATATATATATATATATATATATATATACGATGTATAACGCGCCGTTCTCCATCGATAGTGTCAACAATTCTAGACCGATTTTAATGAATTCTTGTATACTTATTTCATAGACGATCACCTTGGATGAGTTCGAAGATGAGCCAAATCGGTTAAAAAGTTCAAAAGTTATGGCTAATTTTAATTTTGTAAAATTTTTAAGAAAAAATTGTTCACCAATTCAACCAGATGTTAGCTTTAAACGGAAAGAGTTAGCTCATTTAGGTTAACAAAATATTATCAAAACTAATTCTATGCAGGTTATCACTTTGATTGTCTCTACGGTCTTAAATCAATTGCTTCGAGACTTAGTATCGACTACCTTGATCGAGTTGGAAAATGAGCTTAATCGGTTGATTAGTTTAGAAGTTATAGCATTTCAAAATTTTGAAAATGTCAAAAATTCATATTTTTACTCATTCTTTCGTCGATATTTTTTTAATATTATAACTTATCGACTTTCTATAAAATACATCTGGAAGCTCTTCAAATCAGCTTTAATTTTCATGCCTATATATGTCTCTAGACTAATGAAATTTCTTATCTTACGACTCATTTAATGAAATTTCGCTGTTGCATTGGTTCTCCTACTTTCAATAGATTCCATAGAATCCTAATTACAATATTCATTAGTAAATTTATGAAACTGATTGAATTCAAATTATTGCTGTGCAACACTCATAAAATCTAAATATTTCAATTCAAGTGTGTAAATTCAATTTCGTTTTATTGACAGTGTCTATGACTGATTTTAAGTATGGCATTAAGATCTATCATAATTAAATTTTCAACTCAAATTATTTAATTTAATTTTGTGTTAACTATTAATCTTGTAATAAAAAACACAGAACACTTTTTCGTAGACAAATTAACTCATTTTAATTTCAATTTTCGTTATTCAACTTACCATTCCGGTAATTATTTTAATTCTCTGATTTCAATTTTTAAATTTTTTTCATTATGCATTGAATTTTTTGACAATTTTTTTCTATTCCAGAACCTTGACAATTTCTGAGAATGTCAAAAAAAAATTTATTTTGGTATTAATGTTTATTTAGAAGGTTGAAATAATCAAATAATAAAAAATCTGCTTCCATTTCGGCTGCCGAATGGCCTTTTTTTTTTAGTATCGTCTCACACGGGCCGATGCCAGTCGAAGATGAATCCGTTATACTAGTTCAGTCAAATAGTCCTGATAAACGGTAACAGGTCCAGAAAGGTCTGATTTTTTGAGGAAAGCTTCGGAACATGATTACAAAACATATGCTAAAAAAATCATGGTAAAATTTCAATTAGACAGGTGGAAAAAAAATAACACTTTTAATTAGCGTTTTATCGAAGAATTAAACAAATTTCGGCGAAAAGTGGTACATAAAAGTTGTAGAGAAAAATATATGGAAAATTATGAGTACCCTCGGTTTTATTGTATACAGGTAGTAAAGGTAACAGAGAACCTGAAAGTTTCAATGGATAGAATCATACATAAAAGCCCCCTTGCTCTACGTTTTTGGTAAGGACATAAATATGTCTACACCGTAGCAAAAGAAAACTTACGCGTGCGTATTACTATGTTAAGCAATATAGACCACACTATTCCCACTTAGAAATTAAAATTTTCAGGGCCTAAAACCTACACCAAGTGTCGTTTTATGTTTATGTCTAGCAAAATTTAAGTCAGAGATTCTATATTTCGAAAGCTAACAGGATTTTCATTAATTTATCATCTGAAAGGAGATGTTCGTATGCATTTTGATTGCCAGGGGTTTTCGCAACCGTATTTTGAGGAATGGATTACAAAAATCAAGCTTCTTTTGTTCAAACGTAGCACAAACATTTATTATTAACAATTATATTTTTTAAATCGTTATAGCTCGCGAACCATTAATTGGGCAGGGAAGTTTATTGCGAAAGTAATCTTGAATAATAAAAAATACACAAAAGTTATGTATATTTTTTTTCCTATTGCTCGGATTCTTCACTTCCGCACAGTCAAATCTCTACTGTTCGCGGTTCTATTTTAGAATTAAAGAAAAAATTTTATTTTTTATAATTAAAAAAAATGATCAATTTTTAAAACTTTTTTTTCAATACTCAACTAAATAATTTTTTTACATGATATTTAAATATTTTGTAAACGAAAAATGGCTCTAGCAATTAGTATGTAAATATACATCAAATTGATCCGTCTTTTAACTTAAAATAAAATATAATTTAGTATATTATATATTGTATCTGTGGTCTTCAATATAATTCAAAATTTCTTAGTGAAATTTACAACTCTGCTTGTTATTATCTGAAAATAACTATTTTCACCTGTAACATTTTTTTATTTTGGTTATACCTTGAATTTTTATTTTTATAAGTAAGTATATGTTACGTCTGGCGAAATTTAAACAATTAATTTTTTTTTAATGTTATAATTTTAAATAGAGTAACGAGAGAATACGTTAAGTGCCTCGGTGGTCATTTAGAAACATACCTTCGTGCGTCACAGCTTTTAACGGCTTAAGACCCAAACAAACAAACATTTAGAAACTTATTTAGTTTATGAATTATCGATAAGATTCAAAACCTTTTAAACTCATTACAAAATAATTTTTTACTAAACAAATGACTCATTCTAGTGTTTTTAGGTTCTAGACAAGAGGCCAGGCAATGATAAATAATAAATAATATTTTATAAATTATAATAAATAATTAAAGGTTCTAGGTGGGTACACCAGGCCTGATAAACAACATTTAATAATAAATAATTATAATAAGAAATAGTAAATAATATTTTTGTATTCTATAAGAAATACGTAAGGTTCTAGGCAAGAGGCCAGGTCTGATAAGTAGTAAATAATATTAATAAATAATAAATAATATTCATAAATAATATCTCATAAATAATATTCAAAGATAATATCCGATAATAAGTAATAATAATTATGAATAACTAATAAAAATAATCAATAAAAATTAAACGTGGACAGGGAAATGCTCGTGCCTGTGTGTGCGTGTGTGTGTTTTGCCACGCGTAAATGTGCTTGCGTGTGGGTGAGCACATACACACACACACACGCCCACACACTTATGCGAATAGACAATAGATATAATAGAGAAGCTCCAATCATAGAGCGAGTTCAGGCGACGCTCTCCGGAAAATCAAGGAGTGAGGGTAAGGGCCAGGAGCCGGACCTCTAATTGGTCACGGTTTTCCCCCCAATTGAGGACTATTGGGACGCCCTGAAATTCGAGACCCAAAAAATTGGTCGCGTGAACTCTCTCTCTTGACCAGGATCTCCCAGGGTGCAGATCGGAAACGTTTAATTAAGTTCAGTGGCCGGCTTTCTCCACGTAGAACTTTAAGTTATTTTAAAATTAGAGTCAGTGACCATCTATATTCAACGTTCAAGTATTTTGTATCATTGTTATCTCCGTTTAATTTGTGTTACAACGAAACTACTGTGACCAGGTATGTCAATGAATATTGCAAAATAAATAGGTTCAGATAAAATATTGTAGGAGCGTTAAGGAATAATATTGAATAATTTTACAGCAGAATATTAGAATTTTGTAAGAGACTTTAGAAAATAGTCTAGTCACGAATTTTTATTTCTGGAACTGTATTTGAATAATCAATTTTATTTAAGTGTTGTTTGGCGTTTAATTTTGCGTTTAGAATTTATATTAGAATCATTAAATTTTGTGGTTAAAAATTGTGTTTGAATAATTAAATCTTTGTAATAGCTAAGTAACAAACCATAACATTTGTAAGGTTTTTTTTTGAATATATATTCATTAAATTTTAACCCGAGAATTTATCATTTAAATATAACCTTCACCAACAATATTATTTAAGCAAAAACCTCTGGAGTTCCCGGTCTATAGGCTTCGGCTTGGACCTAATACTCACTAATTTAAAAATAATTACGTACCAAATTTGGACGTAACATATAATTCAAAATTTCCTAATGAAATTTTAAACTCTGCTTGTTATTTTCTGAAAATAACTATTTCCACCTGTTACCTTTTTCTTATATTGGTTATACCTTGAATTTTTATTTTTATACGTAAGTATAATCCAAAATTTCCTAGTGAAATTTACAACTCTGCTTATTATTTTCTGTAAATATCTATTTTCACCTGTTTTCTTTTTTTTACAGTGGTAATAACTTGAATTTTTATTTTTATGACACTGACTGTTTGAGACGATAGCGAAAGAGATACAGAAATTTTATATTTTAAATAAAGAACTCTTCAAAAATTCTCGGTGAAATCTTCAACCCTTATTGTAATTTTATGTGAATCCGCAATTTTTTTTTTTTTTTTTTGGCTTATCTTTACCCCTCCCTTTCGGAACAGGTAAAAATTGTTATATCTCAGAAGGGTTTAAATGGTCAAATGTTTAAAATTTGCCCAGAAAGAATCTGTCAGTTGATTCGGCTCAAGTTAGGTTGGTTAAAATCAAGCTAACTTAATTTTGCTTTAAAGAAGTGGCATTTTGATTATTTTCTATTATTTATCTCAAAAAAGTATAAAAGTGCGTTGTGAATATTTTTGAATTAACGATCTTTATTCGATTTAAGTCTAAAATTAAAGCAACAAATATTTATTAGTATACTTTTTACATTTATGTGAATAGTAAATAATGAACATTCTTTCAAAAATAGTGTATTTAGAGTAATTCGAGTTATTGCTGTTATTTGAGTGTTATATATATTTACTAGCTTAGGTACCCTCGCGGTTTTGAATCAGCCTGGAAACACTCTGGGAGTGGAAACACGGTGGAATCATGGTGGATCCAAGGTGGTTACAAGGTGGGTTTGTGCCATTTTATCACCGTGTATACACGGTGATTCCACGATGGTTACACGGTGTATTCACCGAGATTTCATGGTGTATCCACGGTGATTACGTGGTGTACGTGGAATCACGGTGGGTACACCGTGTAACTATCGTGGAATCACAGTGGGTACACCGTGTAACCATCGTAGAATCACGGTGGGTACACCGTGTAACCACCGTGGGATCATGGTGATAACATGATAAAAAACCCACCGTGTAACCGCCGTGAATCCACCGTGTATCCAGGGTGATTCAAAACCACGAGGGTATTTTCTTTAAGTTGTATAAAAAAGGGCATTATCTGACTTGTGTACAATTTGCTTATAAAGTTTAATGAACAACGTTGATAGCGTTACAAAAGTGGGTAAACGAGGTTCAGAAAGGCTCATTTCTCAGAGTAAGAAATTAAATGATAACAGCTTGGCAAGATTGGGACAGTAAAGGAAATGTTACATTTCATACTAATTGTCGTAAAAAATATGCAGTTGCACAAGAGCATTTTACTTTATCTGTACCTCCAACTCAATTTATTTCGTCTTCAAGTTGTATTCATAATGATATGCAAAATGTCGCAACACATGAAAATCAGTTTAGTTTTAAGCAGCTGTGTTTTTTTTGCGCTTCATCTATTTTTAACAGAAATTTGGAAATCCGCAGTGTCCAGCAAGAACATTTTAAAACATGCATTTTAAATCAATGTCAAACCCCCGAGCGGGATTTTCGCCGTCATTTTTATGACTTAGGACACTAATGGTTATCCCAAAAAGCTCGGAGATAAGTGGACACTATGAGACATATGATGGCGAATGTATATATTGGCTTGTCTTAAATCCTTAGTGACTATAAGTGGAGGTAACCCATATGGGTTAGGAAGAACTTGTGTCCTACCACTTATCCTACGCAAGCAGTTGACCAGAGCTGAAGTCTGTTACCATGGGGGACCCATTCCAAGCTCCACTTCGACCAGAGTCTCTTTATTTCCTGAGATGGGAGGAGTGTTTGGGTCGAGGTGAGGTCGGACTTGAGGCACCCACATGCACTGCATGCGTAATGGGTAAGCTAATGTGAGCATATGCTCATATTTCGCTTTTATAATATATGGTGGTGTCATAATATACAAATAGGGCTACGCAGCGCGAGTATGCCCAGAAGGGCGTGGTATTGGCCTCCCGTCAAACGGAGGTGGACCTAACAGTCCCGTTACATTAATTAATTAAATCATTGTCAAACGCATATGCACGATGCATCTATGATAATATTGAACCGATTGAAGGATATAAAATCGATGGTCGAAGTTAAGGCTCGTTACCATAAGAAGTGCTACAACAATTTTTTTTGTGTACCAAGTGGTAAGCGTTCAGGTTCTTATACCATCGATGATCTTGAATCAGCGTTTGATGTTGTTAGTGACTACCTGGAAAATAATGAACAATGACAACTTCAACTACCTGATTTAAAAACAGTAATAAAAGATTATCAAATGTCAAATAAGACATTATTCAGGAAGCTGAAAGAAAAATATAATAACGACATTGATATTATTCATCAGGTTGGGGAACAACCTATTATTACATACAAAACTAGCAATATTTTCAGATCCTGTATTTGTTGGAATGAGTAAGTGAATATTAGCAGCTTAGAAAAAGACAAAATTTTTGAAACAGCGGCAAAAATTATTCAATCTGACATTAAATCCCAAAATTGTGACATCGAATACTATCCATCTTCTGAAAAGTTTCTCGATAATATCATTGAAGTTATTCCTCAATCATTGACAACTTTTTTGAATAACTTCCAAAAACCGAAATAATCAGGAAAGTATAATCATAAAACGTGATAGCATAGCTCATGCGATAATATCCGGATTACGTTCGAGATCTTTCATTTCAAGCCTTTAACTAGTTCTCGGAATATATATAAATAAAAAAAGTGGTTTTATATAGTTTTAAGGTAAAGTACCCAGTACTTGAACACTTCTAAAAAAGGGACCAGTAGTTGAACAGACTTTTAGAATTGTTATTGTACAAAATCCGTATATATATTATGAGTAATATGCGCATGTTATAATTATTTAATGGTACAGTAATTGATTTCTGTAAGTTGTTCCAATTATAAATATAAAAAATTATATATTTTTTAACTTTAAAGTTGACATGTCGAGAATAGCCGATAGATGCTATTTTTTGCATGAAAAAGATGCTATACTGTAAGCTGAGCAATCAGTAAAAAAAAAGACATATCATCATTTTAAGTAAACAAAATTGTACTACCCAATGAAATAGTCTTTTCTAAATACTACATATTTTTTGCGAAGACATAAACTAAAGTTTTTATATTAAATTTTAGCGTCTAACCATACCTCCCAATGTTCAAAGCGGTACCCAAAACTTGAACAAGATGGTATTACATGTTCAAGTATTGGGTCCATGTAATTTTCATAGCAGCAGTAGGTGAACAGCGTGAAATATATTCTAGTGCAATAACAAATAATTAAATTTAATTATTTATTTTTTAAAAAAGATATACGAAAATAAAGTATGAGTGATTCATCAACAATTAGTGTAATAATTTTAAGTGATTTCGTGTGAAAACGTATCGATCTCATTAAAATAAATTTTTATTATTTTCTAACCAAAAAAAGTTCACAACATATAGGTAAGATGAAAATTATGAATACATGGAAAGAAAATCATTGGGATGATTCCCATAATTATGTGAAATTCTTTCCTATTCCAGTATAGGAATTACGACCATAAATTATGGAAGCAGTTCCTATTATTATAGGAATGTTTCCCATAATTATAGAAGTAGTTCCTATAATTATGGGAATGCTACCCATACCATTATAGGAATGGTCACTATAATTATAGGAATGGTTACTATAACTCATATGAAGACTTCCTATAATATTATAGGAATCATTCCCATAATATATAGGAACTATTCCTATAAATTATACGATCCATTCCCATAAATTATAGTAACAATCCATATAACATTATAGGAATGGTTCCCATAATAGTATGGGAACGATTTCCATAATATTATAGGAATGGTTACCATAATGCAATTGGAATATTTCCTATATCATTATGGGAATCATTCCTATAATATTATGGGAATGGTTCCCATATTGGTATAGGAACTATTCCCATACCATTATGGAAATGGTTCCCATAATGGTATGGGAATTGTACCCAGACTAATATAGGGATGGTTCCCATAATGTATAGGAACCATCCCTATAATAGTATGGCTACAGTTCCTGTACCCTTATGGGAACTAATCTCATAATGTGTAGGAACACTTCCCATAATTTTCTTTCCATGTAACATTTATTTTTTTATAAAAAATAATCCGTTACAATTGGTAAAATTTACAATCAAGTTTGTGAAACATGAAATAAATAAATTCATTAGTAATAAAAAATGTAATTAAATAATTTAATACAAATATTTCTCATTTTTGAATGATCATATGAAGTATGCACAGTATTATTTTTAATATTATTTAATAATATGTTACAATCCTTTTGATATTTCAGTAAAACGTTGAAAAATTTTGGTGTTCCTGGTTGCCATATATTTTATTAGTTCAACTACTACTCCCGGAGTGTTCAACTACTGCGGCTTGTCAGAGTTGATTGTTCAACAACTACTCCTTTCATAGTCTATCTTAAAAACGTTATCAAAATATAAATATTCAATTATCTGCGTTATTTTGTGCTTCAATCGATTCAAAATTATTTATATTTTCATGAAAATCACTAATTTAAACTAATAATTACAACTTTATATAGTTAAAGTAAGGTCAAATACGTTGTGAAATGAGCGAATAAACTAATGGATCTGGTTTAGGCGAGTTTTGCTAAACAATTAAAAAATTACACAGATTTTATTATAAAATAAATAACAGATTTATTTACACTGATTTACACCTTAAAATTATGAGAAATATATACAATAGCGAATGCGACTAGATAAATTTATACGCGATAGCGAATGCAACTCAGTTATTTTATTCACGTATAAAAATTGACACGTGGTCAGTAGCGGTTACTTCAATGATAATTAATTAACAATTAATTATCGTCACAAGAACAATTTATTTATTCTCAATAAATAGCAGCCTTGATGTACTGTCTAAGTATTGAGGATAATTTAGCGTAGCGATTTGATTTAGTTTCACACAAGTTAATAAGCGAAGCGGTTCAAGCACGAGGTTGCACGTAGCAAAGACACGTTGTAGAATACTCTGAGCGAAGTGGTTAGACAGATAGATAGTTGTAGAATGAATAATGGTAGCGTCGTTGAATCGTCGAGAAGCTTGGTGTCGACGTGGCAGCTTTGCTGCATATAACGAATTTTCCTATTGGCTTAAAAGCGCACCAACTGGTATCAGTTGATAGCGAACTATCTCATAGGCTGACCAATATAAAACGAATTTTGTGATTGGTCAGCTTGTAGCGGGTTCTCAGGACGTCTTGACACGATCCTGAGTTAGAAATTGTATGTGCCGGGCCCAAATAGCGAGTGACCCGGCACTATTCTGACCTTCAGTCAGTAGCGAGCTCGGCTTCTCCCGAACCGAGCGGAAATGCACGAAGCTTGATTTAAATTAATCAAGCTCGTGATTGAACATTCTCCCCAGCGCTGGCGACTGTGTCGACTGGATTGTCTTCTGGAGAGTGCACTGGTAGTACACTCAGCTTGGCGATTGGTCGTACAAGTTCCGTGGTAGCGGTCTTCAGCGTGACTACTCGAGTCAGGCCATCTCTGCCTGGATGTAATGCGAGTACTCGAGCAAGCGGCCATTTCGATGATGGGAATCTTTCATCAGTCAACAAGAGTAATGAACCCACTTTTATGTTGTTTTGCGGATTATGCCACTTTGAAATAGATTGATGACGTTGCAGGTACTCTGATGACCATCTACTCCAAAATCTCTGGAACATTTGTTGTAGTTGTTGCCAGCGTGACAACGTAGCTGAATTAGTTTCTAGTAGCGAGGGCCCAGGTACGGCTATTAGCGGTTCACCGATGAGAAAATGTCCAGGAGTTAGAGCGGTTAAATCTGCAGGATCTTCAGATAGCGGAGCGATCGGTCTTGAATTTAACACAGCCTCGATATGTGTTAAGACTGTAGCGAGTTGGTCGTAAGTCAATAGCGATTCACCAATAGTTCGTATGAGATGGAACTTGATTGACTTTACGGCTGCTTCCCACTTGCCACCAAAGTGAGGAGCGCTTGGTGGGTTGAACTTCTAGTCTGTGCCATCTGTAGCGAGTAAATACTGAAGTTCTTTTAGCTGTCTCGATCCTGCTGCGAATTCTTTCTTTAGCGTGGCGTTTGCTCCTACAAAATTTGTACCACAGTCCGAGTATAGGATACTGCAGGCGCCTCTTCGACTAGTGAATCTTCTAAATGCTGCGACGAAAGCGTCAGTAGAGTAATCGGTGACAATTTCAATATGTATAGCGGACGTAGCGAGACATACAAACACAGCGATCCATCCCTTATAGGTTTTGGCACCTCGACCTTGGAAAGTCTTCAGTGTTCCTGGCTCAGCGTAGTCTATTCCAGTGTGTAAGAATGCTTTAGATGGTCTTACACGAGCGGATGGCAATTGTCCCATTAATTGTTGTGCACGAACACCTCTATGTCTCGTGCACACGACGCAGCGAAGAATGTGTGATCTGACTGGAACTCGACCACCTTCTATCCAGACAGATCTCGGTAGATCAGCGAGAGTCAATTGAGTTTCCCCATGGAATGTTCTTCGATGCGAATGATCTATCAATAGCGTACTTAAGCGTGATGACCTTGGTAAAATGGCTGGATTTTTCTGTTCATCATCCAGCAGCGAATTCTTCAAGCGACCGCCGACTCTGAGTACTCCGTTGTAGTCGACGTAGGGAATCAATTTAGCGAGATGATGATTTCGATGTAGAGAATCTCCATCTTTCAATAGCTTCAGTTCTTGCAAATAGTACTGACTTTGAGTATACTTGATCAGCAAAGTCTTTGCGAGTTCCAGGTCAACGGTAGAGAGTGGTGTGTCCAGTGTGGACTGTGGCACTTTTTTAAATTTAGCGATGGCACGAAGACAGATTCCAAGCGTGCGAAGTAAAGGTGACAACTTAGAGAATTTTTCTAGTAGCGTGTATAGCGGGTGTGAATCTGCCTTGAAGATGGTAAAAACCAGACCTGGACGTTCTTCAAGATGTGATACTGTCTGCGTGGGGATATCAAAAGATGGCCAGTTATCTTTTGATTGACTGAGCCACTTTGGTCACGTCCACCATAGCGGATGCTGTTCTAGTTTGGCTGCTGTTAAACCTCTTGAAGCGCAGTCAGCTGGGTTAAGTTTCCCAGGAACAAAATCCCAGTTGACACTTGGTAGCGATTCTTGAATCTTGGTGACTCTATTGCGAATGTAGACTTTCCATCTAGCTGGGTTGTTTCGTATCCACGTTAAGGATACAGCGGAGTCTGTCCACATGAAAACTGGAACGTTTTCAAGTTTCAAAACCTTCTTGACGTAGAGTACCAGTTGAGCGAGTAATACAGCGGCATTGAGCTCCATTCTTGGTATAGTTATAGGCTTCAGTGGTGCCACTTGTGTTTTGGCACACACTAGCGAAATATTGGAACTTCCAGTAGCGTCAGTAACTTTTAGATAAACTACAGCAGCTATAGCGAGTTGTGAAGCGTCAGAGAATCCATGTAATTCGATTGATACACCATTTTTTACATGATTCCAGCGAGGTATCTGAATCTTCGAGATCTGATGTAGTTCATCTCGAAACAAATTCCATTCTTGAAGAAGCGACGGTGATAGCGTAGCATCCCAGTCAAAGTTCTGCAGCCAGAGCTTCTGCATGAACATCTTGGCTCTCACGATGATCGGTGCCAAAAACCCCAGTGGGTCAAACAAGCGAGCAATTTCAGATAAAATTGTGCGTTTAGTTGTTGGTGATGCTTCTGGAAGCGAATAGCCGAACTGGAATTTATCCTGTGTTGAATTCCAGGTTAGCCCGAGCACTTTTACTATAGTATCCCCAAGCTCTCTTGGTGTATCTTCTTGGGTTTCAACTGGAGCGACTTGAGAGAGTAATTCAGTTGAATTACTTGCCCACTTGGCAACCGGAAAACATCCTGTGGCACACATATTTTTTGTGTCGAGAGCAACTTGAATTGCCTCAGCGAGTTCATCTGCACCTCCATAGATGACATCAACATGGCGTGTGTTAGTTAGCGGTTCGACAGCCTTCGGAAATTTATTCCCTTCGTCTTCAGCGAGTTGTAAGAGTGCTCTTCCAGCGAGATATGGAGCCGATGTTGTTCCATAAGTAACAGTAGCGAGTGCAAATACTATTGGGATGTCATCTTCGTCAAACCAGAGTATGCACTGTAGATGATGATCTTCCTTGTCAACTGCAATTTGACGAAACATTTTTGTAACGTCAGTAGCGAAGAGATAGCGATGGCAGCGGATGCGAATAAGTACATCACTGATGTCAACTTGGATCTTTGGGCCCACATGAAGTATCTCGTTGACAGATACGCCAGATGTAGTTTTCCAGGACCTATTGAATACCACCCTGAGCTTGGTGGTAGTGCTCTGCTCTTTCAGAACCCCATGATGAGGCAACAGGTAGCTGTTCGGTGGTAATTCCTTTAATTTCAGACGTTTCATGTGTCCCAAGTCTTCATACTCCTTCAGGAAGTCGAAGTACAACTTCTAGTAGACTGGATCAGCTTCCAATCGTTTGCGAAGACGTAGTAAGGCGTATTGTGCAGCTCTGAGCGAATTACCCAGTTGACTTGGCGAAGATTTAAGCGGCAAGCGAACGACATATCGACCATCAGACTGTCTGTAGTGTGTATTGACAAAGTGTTGTTCACACTCTTCTTCTTCTTCAGTATAGCGTGTAGCGAATTCTGTCTGTGGCTCTTCTTGGTACCAAAACTTGCTTAACAAGTCTTGTAGTTGATCATCAACAGCGACATGATGACCATAAGCGGTCAATTTTGATGTAGCGGTGTCCACAGATCCATATATGATCCAGCCAAGCGATGTTGACTGAGCGATTGGGTCATTGTCACTTCCTTTTCGTATTTTAGCGTTGATTATATGTGCAGCTGGTGCTGCACCCAGAATGATGTCAATAGGTCGTGATGTCAAGAAGTCTGGATCAGCGAGTTGTAGCCCAGTTATATGCGGCCATTTCTTCTTCTTAGTTAGCGTAAATGACGGTAAGTTTACCGTCAATAGAGCAAGTACATGAGCTTGGATAGTAATAGAAGCGTTGTTGTGTAGCGAATGCAGCGTCATCTTGCATGACCCAAGCGAATGCCCAGCTGACACATTACCAATTCCACGTAATGGTACAGCTGCTTTACTGAGTTGAATATCCAGCTTCTTGATTAGCGAATGCGTCACAAAGGATAACTCCGATCCTTGATCAATAAGTACACGGGCCGTACATGTACTTCCTGTTAGCGAATTCAACTTAACAATAGCGGTAGCGAGTAAAACATTGAGCGAATGAGCTGAAAGCAGACTAAGTTAGCGAATTCAAACCAAAAGTTACCAAAATTGGAACTATTTGTTACCTGGGTCAGCTACAGGAGCGTCCTGTGCTGGTTTAGCGGCAGCACCATCGTCAAGATGAGTCGACGTATGATGTGGCTGATCACAATGGCGGCACTTCTGCTTAGTCCTGCAATCAGCGTAGCGGTGGCGTCCCAAACAGTTGAAGCATAAGCGGTAATGCTGAACAATCGTTCTTCGGTTCAGTGGCGACGCCTTCTGGTAGCTGGGGCAAAAGAGAACGAAATGCTTTTCCTTGCAGATTGGGCACATGCCCGGTTCACTCGTACGATCCTTAGGAGTGAAAGCGACGTAACTAGCGGAACCAGTGGATGTAGATGGCGTTGATCTGGCAGGAGTAGCGGATTTATTGCTCACAAACTTAACTTGTTTGGTTGTAGCGGCTGACTGAGCGTAAGACTTTGGTGATGATGGTCTCTCACTAGCACTCTTATATTGCGTAGAGGTTATTTTCGCGCCAATCTCTGAGTTTTCCCACGCACGAACCTTGGCCTTGAGCATATCGTGCAGCTGTTGGTAAGTGGGAAACTCATTGGATAACCCAAGCGAAGCCATCCATTCCACTCTCAAATCTGAAGGCAAACAGCGAACAGTCAAGCGAATTAAAAAGGGGTCCAACTCACCAATTGGAATTCCCAATGCAGCGATAGCGTCCAGCGATTTTTTGTTGGCGAGTAGAAGCGCATCCAGATCGGCAGCGGAGTGTGACGTTAGCGGTTGGCGATCCAGCAAATCATCGATATGCATATCGAGCAATCGACGTGGATTTGTGTAGCGAGTATTCAGCAACTCCCAAGCGGGTTGGAAAGCGTCATCTGTGATCTGGAGATTAGCGAGTAGTGCAGCGGCCTCACCTTTTACCTGCGTCTTCAGGTAATGCATTTTTTGCGACCCGGTCAGCGAATCTTCATTGATGACTAGTGACGTGAACAAGTCCTTGAACGAGTCCCACTCGTCATACGACCCTTGGAAAGTTGGCAGCTTGATTTGTGGCAAGTTAGACTTGTGAACTCCACCAAAGTAAGCGGTCTGATCATGATTAGCGGGCTGAACTTCATGAGCAGGTTCTGGAGCGGGTCTAGCAGCGCTGAGTCTCACTCTAAGAGAGGTATAAGCAACGTTAGCGGTTTCATAAGCGTTACCTGTACGATATTCGTTGGTAATGATCTCAGGTACGTCTTCGTATAGCCTCTCGTGAGTCGAATTGAAGCGGTTCCACAACTCCGTCAGGATGGCGAGTTCAGCGTCAATGGCGGCGGCACCTTGGGTAGCGAGTACAGCGTCAGTCAAGCGGTTGGACATATTGCGCATCGTGTCGATGCGTTGCATTTGAAGAGCGATTTGAGCTTCGGCGGCCATCTTGTTAATACGTGGCACACAAAATGGACGCGATGACGTAAAACCGACGCTAAGTTTTCGATCTTTTCTGTTTTAAAAGTCTTTTTACACCGGTGTGTAAAATAGATCACCCTGGGCAGCACTCTAGCAGTGCTCAGCAATGCCCACGGCACTTAGCGATTTTCACGACACAGAACTGACACTACACTTTTTTTTTTCTCACAATTTTTTTAGATTTTTAATTTTAAATAATTTTTTAATTGTTTAAATTTCGCCAGATCCGGCTCGAGGGACAAAAATGTGAAATGAGCGAATAAACTAATGGATCTGGTTTAGGCGAGTTTTGCTAAACAATTAAAAAATTACACAGATTTTATTATAAAATAAATTATAGATTTATTTACACTGATTTACACCTTAAAATTATGAGAAATATATACAATAGCGAATGCGACTAGATAAATTTATACGCGATAGCGAATGCAACTCAGTTATTTTATTCACGTATAAAAATTGACACGTGGTCAGTAGCGGTTACTTCAATGATAATTAATTAACAATTAATTATCGTCACAAGAACAATTTATTTATTCTCAATAAATAGCAGCCTTGATGTACTGTCTAAGTATTGAGGATAATTTAGCGTAGCGATTTGATTTAGTTTCATACAAGTTAATAAGCGAAGCGGTTCAAGCACGAGGTTGCACGTAGCAAAGACACGTTGTAGAATACTCTGAGCGAAGCGGTTAGACAGATAGATAGTTGTAGAATGAATAATGGTAGCGTCGTTGAATCGTCGAGAAGCTTGGTGTCGACGTGGCAGCTTTGCTGCATATAACGAATTTTCCTATTGGCTTAAAAGCGCACCAACTGGTATCAGTTGATAGCGAACTATCTCATAGGCTGACCAATATAAAACGAATTTTGTGATTGGTCAGCTTGTAGCGGGTTCTCAGGACGTCTTGACACGATCCTGAGTTAGAAATTGTATGTGCCGGGCCCAAATAGCGAGTGACCCGGCACTATTCTGACCTTCAGTCAGTAGCGAGCTCGGCTTCTCCCGAACCGAGCGGAAATGCACGAAGCTTGATTTAAATTAATCAAGCTCGTGACTGAACATACGTTTTACTTTGAAACTTGTTCGACTACTGGGTACTTAACCTTATCAAGTTTTATAAAAATTTATAAAATTTTACCAGGCCATTTTCAGTATAAAATTTTATAAAATCATTCGTTTTTTTCCGAAATGGGTCACCCATCTAATTCATGTCCCTCCTCGATGCTGCTCATCATTTGTGATTGATGGATTGTAATCTGCTCCACTCGTCCATTGGCCACTTGTAGTTATAGGAAATTCGTGGCTGTATTTATGATTACACATGAATTCTTATTTGCCATATTTCATAGTATTTAATTATAATAATATAATAATTCGCACATTATTGCACATATAACTTGTTTCTCAAACATGATCAGGTTAAATTGTATATAACTTCATTTACAATTATATATAAAAAAAACGATTTGAATAATTACAACGATCGATTGTTTAATGGACATAAAATTTTAAAATTAATTAAATTTATTGATTTTTAATAATTCATGTTTTTGAATTAATGGTGAAACTTCTGAACTTTTTCGTGAGTAATGAGGATTTAATTTTAATCGATTGTTGATAAAAAAAAGTTTACTAACATTAAAATCAAAATTGTCACATTGTGTAATATATAGACATATATATATATATATTAGGGTGGCACTTTTTTTTTCGACTTTTTTTTTATTTCGAAGCTCACACGAAAAATTGTTAATTTGAAGTATTTTAAGCCTCCTATTAAAGTTTCAACTCAATAAAAAATTTTTTAGAGGTCGCTCGAGAATTTTTTAAATTTCTAAAATCATCGAAATTCAATTTTTTTTTTTTTTAAATCTTTACTTTCTCACCAGCTCAAATATTTCTAAGTAGGTCGTAGATAGACATACTAAAATTTGAAGTCAAAATATTAATATTTACAGGTCGCTCAATATTTTTAAAAATAAATTTATCGAATTTTTGTATTGTTTTGAGCGACCTTTAAATATTAATATTAAGACTTGATCTTGTTACAACATTTATTTTATAGTATAATAAAGAAGTTTTGACACTGAGCATTATTGAAATTAAAAAATATGATAGAAAAGAATGATTATTCTCAATGAGACATAGTGGCCATAAATTTATCGAAATCAAAGTTCCTGACTTTTCAAATATTTTTGGAATTTCCAGACATATCGAAGTCTCACAGTAATGTGGCAACCATAATTAGAGTATTTTCATACTTATTCCGTTTTTCTGTGTTTAAAATCATTTTATTTATAAATTATAGTATCAAAATCATTAAAGAAAAAAATTTTGACTCAAGAAAAAAATTATGCACAGTAAGGTAAAGAGTAGATTGAATTTATTGTGAGTTTTTTCTTTTGTTTTGTTACATAACTTTTTATATGTAGCTCAGTTTTAATTTCAGCTCGGAGTAAAGAAAGTTTTTCGTGATAATTCATAAGCATGGCTTTAACACGAATATTTTACTTATTTAATTTTTTGGATCAAGGTATTTAAGTACAGTTGATTTATTTGAATTCGGAACATTAACTTGATGATCTTCAACAGCTTGCAGCAGGTATTGTTTCTGTGCTTCATCATGAGTAATACACTGATTGAATGATTGTATAAGAGCGATACCCCTTTCGGCACAATCATTAACCACTTTTAAATTTCTGGCAATATTCAAACCATACATGTAATGTTCGTTGGTTTCCCATTTACTAGGATCAATATTTAAAAATTCTCTGTTTATGCCTAAGGTGTCAAAAAAGTACTTAGTGTTCTGCGTGACAAAATCCGGAATTTCTATACTCATAATATCAGATTCATTAATGTTTACTCGTTTCGCCGTTGTTTTTCCTTTCCGATGTTTCCATGCAGATACCATTAGAGATTTTGTTGCGATTGATAATTCGTCGTCAAAAAAAGCAAGTCCTACCAGATATTCATTTAGATACCATAAATGACGTGAGAAGGTTTTCAAAGCCGCAGAACCTACAACTTTATTTTTATTCTTATAAAGTAAAATAGTTTTAAGGAGTTGTAAATCATTTTTGGGAGCTGTAATAGGGTTCGGACAGCAAAACCAAGCTTTTAAATAGACTTCTACAACAAAATCATTGAATATTTCTAAATTTTTAAGCTCTTTAGATGATAATTTAAATTGCTCACGGAATAGATATATTTTTAAACAATATATAGTTTTTGCCATCCATCTTGCTCTGTGATATGCGCCAGGTACATTAATTTTGATGTTTTTGTTTTCATTTTCTCCAATATAAAGCAACGAAAGGTTCAATAATTCTTTATAATCATCCCTAGGATGATTTTGAGATAGTTGATCATAAATAAAATCTCTAATGCTAATCTGATTTTTTTCAATTTTACATTTAAAACTATTGTGTTGGAGATTTTTCCAATCCTTTTAAAAACGTTCAAATAGTTTTATGGTAGGTCCAGAAGTAACTGGTTCTAAAAGTACTGAAAATACAGCAGACAAAATTAATTCCATTACATGATGTCTACACGCAAGGCCCAGTAAACTTTTTTTCATTTATTTTTCCAAGATAGCGCAAGCTCCCGACAAATGACCGGAATTGCTAGGCGTAGTATCAAAACCCATAGATTTTATATTGTGAACGAGGTTCCATTGAACTATCAAATCAAAGACAGCATTCGCTTGGTCAATTCCCGTAGAGCTTTCAATTTTTGGAATTCCTAATATCTTTGTGACTCCAACCCCTGAAACTATTACTGCTAATCTATCAGACGACTCGATTGATGAACCATTTGTGATGAATTTTGAATCCCAGTGAACAGTAAGAGGAATATTAGGCTTAAAATCATTTTTAATTTCTTTTGCTTTTTGAATTCGATGCGAGTTTCGGGTTTGACGGATAGTTTCTCGATTAATTTTAATCTGTTTTACGTCATGGCCCAAAGATGCCGCAGCTGCACTTACTAATAATACTGCATTACGATTAGTAGTTTAAGTACGATCTAACGTGGCCGATAATCTCGGATGAGAGATATCGATTTTGGGTTCTAGTTTTAGTTTTTTTGATTGTGAAGGCGGACAAAAATAATCTGATGAACTAGACATACTTGACAAAGTACTCTTCTGAGACGATAATGGAGCATTACTATTTCCACTTGAAGATTGAGATTGTTGGGATGGTGGTAATACTTCACGGGTTTTGGGTTTTAACTTATTTACAGCAGCTTGACATTTGATATTAAAAAGTTTTTCCAGCATTTTCATAAATTCAATCTCGTTATCGTTTTGAGTTTTGGTATATCGCAGACGGTTCTTTTTTAACTTTTGCCACTTTATATGTAAACTTTTTATTTATTTCTTAATGTGGACATCCTGCTGATATGACATTTGATTTGATTGCCAAACATCGATTACAGCTTCAGTTGTTAAATCAGCGCTGACAGAAATAGTATTTTTATTGACAAAATGCTGATAAAGAAAAAAACTCAAAACTTCCCGTTTTGTTGGCAATTTCGATCCGTTAAATTCAGTTACATAATTTCCTACTGACCACTCTCCCGATGTAGATACTTTTTTAATTCTTCTAGTGTACTTTTTTGGCATATTGCTATAATAAATTATCATAATTACTACACTTTATCTCTTTAAGAAAAATTTTCTAGGTTAGATGTCGGACATGAATCCAATTGAAATCGTAAATAATAAAAATAAAATATTTACCTCGAATTAAATTTTTTGATAATTGCAATCGATAAAATTTGTACAGATTTTAATAAAATTTAATGAAATCAGTTTTAAATTAATTGTATCGTTACTTTTGATAACAAAAATGTAAACATATGATATGCTGTTTTGAACTGCTTTGATGTGATATTACAATGTCACAGTAAACTACTCTATCGATGATTCAAAAACATCACTAGCGCCCCAATAGCAAACAAAGAAACCTACGAAATTTTTGGCGGCATAAAATTAATTATGAACATTTAAAACATATTCTATTTACTGGCTATAAGATTAACTGGAAATATAAACAAAAAGTTGTTTAGAAAAAAAAAAAATTCTCATTGGTTAAAAGTAATTGTGAGTATGAAGTTTTTTCTATCATATTTTTTAATTTCAATAATGCTCAGTGTCAAAACTTCTTTATTATACTATAAAATAAATGTTGTAACAAGATCAAGTCTTGATATTGATATTTAAAGGTCGCTCAAAACAATACAAAAATTCGATAAATTTATTTTCAAAAATATTGAGCGACCTGTAAATATTAATATTTTGACTTCGAATTTTAGTATGTTTATCTACGACCTACTTAGAAATATTTAAGCTGGTGAGAAAGTAAAGATTTAAAAAAAAAAAAATTGAATTTCGATGATTTTAGAAATTTAAAAAATTCTTGAGCGACCTCTAAAAAATTTTTTACCGAGTTGAAACTTTAACAGGAGGCTTAAAATACTTCAAATTAACAATTTTTCGTGTGAGCTTCGAAATAAAAAAAAAAGTCGAAAAAAAATTGCCACCCTAATATATATATATATATATATATATATATATATATATATATATATATATATATATATATATATATATGTATATATAGGGGAAAAGAGAGGCGGGTATAAGCAAACCGAGGTACTCCCGAAATTTCATAAAAAAAAAAAAACATTTTATTTTTTAAATGTATTTTAACCATTCCAAAATTACTTTTGTAAATATAATTGAACATTATTTTGAATTTTTTTCGTTGAACTTTTCCAAAAATCGAGTATCGGTCGAAAAATGTTAATGACTTTTGTATTATGATAAAAACTATTAAAAATTTTTTACTTTCCTTTGCATCCAATAATTGTGTAAAATATAATTTTTCTTAATGTAAATAACTTTCAAAAAATTTTAATAAAATCAAACTTATTCAATATATTTAGAATTTTTTTTTTTTATATTTTTCAGGGGGTACCCTACATATTGCCCACAAAAATGAATTTTTTTTTATTGCCATTGAAAACTTTTCTATTTACTTCGAATTTCTAACAACTTTTATAATATTTTGTTATAAACTTTATAAAATTGTGTGAAATTTTATAAAATTTTACAAAATGCTACCCCACACTAGATGCTATAGTGACATCAAATTCTTTACAGTTTTATGAAATGTTATAAAATTTTATAAAATTTGATACAATTATATGAAATTTTATCTAATTATTACTTCTTTTTTAAGATCTTACTTCATAAAATTGTATAATATTGTATATAATTTTATGAAATCGTATAAAACTTCGTACAATTTCATCAAATTTCATTTAATTATTATTTCCCTCACTAAGATCTTACTTTATAAAATTGTATAAGATTGTATAAAATTTCATATAATTTTGTGAAATTGTATAAAAGTTTATACAATTTTATAAAATTTCATACAATTATATAAAATTTTATCTTATTATTACTTCCCTTTTAAGATCTTACTATATAAAATTTTATAAAATTCTATAAAATTTCGCTGTACATTCTTGTAAACTTGCATAAAATTTTATATTTTATTCAATTTTATAAAATGTTGTACAATTTTATAAAATTACATTTATTTATTACGTTCTTTACTTAGATCTGACTTTATAAAATTTTATTGAATTTCATAAAATTTTATAAGATTTTGAAATTTCTATAAAGTTTTATAAAATTATATGAATTTTTATAAAATTTTGCTCTGAAATTTTATAAAATCTTACAAAATTTTATAAAATTGTATAAAATTTTATATTACCTTATAAAATTTTATAAAAACATTTTTTCCCGGGTGATAATATAATCAACGGCTTGGAGGAAATAATGTTTGTGGACATTAAAAGTTTGAAGCTTGCTGATTCTCTGTCGTTACCATATTCGTACTCAACATACTTGTGGGCTCATTCAGTTAAATGGACGGGTTCCAATAAATTGCCAAAGATCCCCAGTTGGAAGAGATTTATGGAAGTTCTTGCTAATGATTCATATTCATGTGAGATGTCAACAATTAAGTGCATGCCTTTTATTAATCAACCACCATCCAATATGACAACCCTCAATACTGCTCTGCATAATTCAAGTAAGGAATGTAAACTATTGAAACAAGAGTTTTCTTTTGTTACATTTGACCAGCCTCTATATTTAAAAGCACGAGCCTTCGTAGCAGCTTGCGGAGACAAGTCTTTAAAAATCGTAATCGTGTGTTTAGGTGGCTTTCATTGGCTAATATCTTATATGGATTCTATCGGTCACGTGATGGATGGTAGTGGTTTAGAAGATCTCTGGGAAGTTGTTTATACTTCAGGATCAGTTAAACAAATGCTTACTGGTCATGCGTGTGCGAGATCATTAAGAGCTCATATTCTGACATTTAGTGCACTGGGTATTATTCTATGTCAAAGTATAAATAGTGATAGAGTCAAAGAACATAACAAGTTCCTAGAACAATTTTTTAAAAAGTGGAATTCTGAAGCTCCAAGCATAGGTGATTGCAATAATGAAGAAGCTATTAAAAAAATGGGAAATGACTTGCTTATGAGTCTGAACAGCTTTAAATATATGGGTCCAACGTCAAAACTATGGGAGCAGTACTTTGAATGCGTGACAGTAGCCCTTCAATTTATTGAAGCCGAGCGTTTAAGTGATTGGCAATTGCATTTGCAAAGTATCCAAAAAATGTTGCGTATTTTTCACGCAAGTGATCATCACGCATATGCTAAATCAGCTCAGATTTATCTCCAAGACATGGTCCAACTGGAATATGTTATGGATGATACAGAGTACCATAAACTTACTAAAGAAGGCTTTTTTACTATTCGAATATCTGACAAAGCTTTCCGTGGAGTCTGGGCTGATATGACTATTGAGCAATCTTTAAATCAGTTTTTTTGGAACAGACTTAAAGCATAGCCGTTGTGTAACTCCAAGTGTAGTTGCACGATATTTAGACTCAATGCCATCAGTTTTTGATATTATGGAATCTTTAGAAGAATATATTGGTATCAGTTCTGCTACAAGTGAACAACATGTCAACCTTTCAGCTGGTTGAATAAAAACAGATATAGTTGACCTTTCAAAATTTGTTTGTCTTCAGGGACATGGCCCATTCAAGAAACAAGATTATTTGATGTCTTTATCTGCTGGTGTAATTGGAGAAGCTGATATCAATTGTCATAATGCTGAAGAGTTAGGATACCAAGGAATGATGTCAATGGTTAATAAAAGAGCCAGTAAAGTTTCACTGTCATTTACCTACAGAGTTTAATCATTAGCCAACGCAAAAACGGTTAATAAGTCTCCCAAATCTGGTGTATTCACAATCAATGTGGCATTATTATTTCAAAAATTAACCAGCGTATTTCAAAAAAATCCAGAAGTAAGGCGTCAAGCATTTGACTACGGACTGTCACCATATCCACTATCATTATTCGACAAAAATGGAGCCATGAAAAAAACCAAAAAGTCAGAATTATATGATTCAATGCAATCACTTGATAGTAGCTGCATAAATTTATCATCATTAACATTTGTAATTGGTGGCGGATTTTTATTGCACAAAGTTATTTGGCCACACGGGAAAAGTTATAGATATATTTGTGAGTTATACTTAACATACATACGAGCTCATTATCGCCAGAATAGTTACATCATATTCGATGGTTTTGACAATGAATGTATTGGAGTAAAATCATATGAAAGATTTCGAAGGCAGCAAAAAAGTATTGGTGCCGATATTGATTTTTCCAAAGATATGATTGTTCAAACTCATCAAAGCAGTTTTCTGGCCAATGTAATTAATAAACAAAGATTCGTAGCGATGTTGGCTAATTATTTGTTGCGCGCTGGAATGAATGTGACAATAGCAACTGAAGATGCTGACTTTTTAATTGTGAAGACAGCTATTGATTTCAATACAGCGGATAATTCAGTTGCAGTTGTTGGTACAGTCATCGATTTACTCGTACTACTAATCGGCTAAACTCCTATATATCACGAAATATATTTTAGAAAGTGTAACAATGCCAGGAGTCCAGATACGTAGTACACTACTAGAAATAACATTTCAGTAAAACCATTTATTCTCTTTGCTCACGCTTTGGCAGTATATGATACGACTAATGCAATGTATGGTAAAGGGAAGAAAATGCTATTAAAATTATTGAAACAAAATTCAGAACTTCAGCACGAAATTTTGCCATACTACAATATAAACAGCAAAACTGAAGATTTGGATCTAGTAGCTGGAAAAATTATCTTCAATTTATACGGTGCAAATGGTGACATATCTGATTTAGGAGAGCTCAGATGCAAAAGTTTCGACAACTCTGGATGTGTCGAAACGTCAGATATGAAATTTATCCAGCTACCTCCAACCAAAGGTGCCTTAATTAAGCACATCAAGCGAATTTTTCATCAAGTGCAATCATGGCTAGGCAATAAATTGCTACCAGAACAATGGGGGTAGAGGCGAAAAATAATGATAGTGACATCTATAATGACAGAAGATGAACCAGCTCCGAACTCATTACTATCTTTGGTAAGTAAATTTGTATTTTGTAGACGATCTTTTAGCAGTGAAATATATTTTCATGTCAGGTTATCGGTAACTCAAATAAAAAAATTTCATAATATATTTACAGATTGCTTGTGGTTGCAAAACCGATTGCAGTACATCTCGTTGCAGCTGCCGAAAATCGGGCCTTCACTGTACTCAGCTGTGCAAGCATTGCAATGGAGAATGCTGCACAAATGCTAATACGAATAAAAAAAATCACGTAAATGCTATTAATGAAGTAGATGAGCTCGACGAAGATTCTGATATCGACGATTCAGTGGAAACATCACGGTAACAAGCAAATAATTCTCTTTTGTCAGATAGTTCAAATGAAGATAATTTTGACATCACAGTTGAGGAATTAACATAGATATAATATATAATATGATAAATAATAGATAATATACTAAATACTATTTCATTTTAAGTTAAAAGACGGATCAATTTGATGTATTTGTACATACGAATTGCTAGAGCCATTTTTTGTTTAAAAAATACTTAAATATCAGGTAGAAAAATTATTTAATTGAGTTAAAAAAAAAATTTAAATTAAAAAAAAAGAAAATAAAAACACAAAAAAAATTTTAAAAAGAAATTATTTTTTTTAATTATAAAAAGTACCCGAGAACAAATTTTTATATATAATCATTCAAAATTATGTATAACTCTATAAAACTTGATTATATATAATTATATCTAAAAAATGGCCAAATATAATCATATATAAATATATATAATTTTATAAAATATATATAATTATTAGGGTGGTGCAGAAAAACCGAGTATTTTTTTTTCGAGTCTCTTATGAAAATATGTTGGTTTGCGATGGTTTAAGAAGATTCTCCAAAAATCAGCTCGATAAAATATTTTCAAGAGGTCACTCACGAATTTTGAAAATATCAAAAAAGATCGAAATTCGATTTTTTTATTTAAAATTTTTTTTTTTTCATGGCAGCAATACTTTATAGTTGTGAAATCATGAGTAGGTTGAAAATTTAAGCCCAAAATTAAAATTTTTAAACCTCGCTTAAGAATTTTGAATATTTCCGAGCGACCCTTAAATATCAATAATAAAGCTTCTTGATTTTTTCACCATTAATTGGCATCACAGTGAACGAAAATATAACCCGAGAAATAGAAATAATAAGTTATTAACATACTTATTTTATTTTTTAATTCAATTTGTAGGTTTTTTCGCTTATTCAAATCTTACCAAATTTTATTGTTTAAGACGGCTCTGTATATTTTTGGTTATGGAAAAGTTATATTTTACTGAAATGTCAATAATTGAGTCATAAAAAAATACAACAACTAATTCAAACTATTAGTTACGAATTATCAGTTAATATTCAAAATTCTTGAGCGCCGTGTAATATTTAAATTCTGGGCTGAAATTTTTAGTATAGTCATCAATTTACAAGTATAAACTATTGCTGCCACAGGAAAGAAAAAATTTAGAAATTAAAAACTCGAATTTCAATCATTTTTGATATTTTCAAAATTCGTGAGCGACCTATTGAAAATTGTTTATCGAGCTAATTTTTTGAGAGGCTTCTTAAATCATCGTAAACCAACAAATTTTCATGCGAAATCTAAAGAAAAAATAGTCGGTTTTCTTGCGCTACCCTAATAATTATATATAATTATATATGATTATATATGATTATATATAATTACATATAGTTATATTTGGCCATTTTTTATATTTAATTATATATAATCCAGTTATATATAGTTATATATAATTTTATATGATTATAATATGAAAATTTTTTCTCGGAAGGTTTAATTGTAAGTTTAGGTTTTACTATCTCTCAAAATTGATAAATTTTAAAATATAGTGAAACCTAAACTTACAATTAACTTTCCCAATGAGACAATTTACAGATAAATTGAGCAAAATATAGATAGCCCGAACTGAGAATCGAACCCAGACCATGTCGGTATCGCGCCGATCCCGGTCAAAAAAATAACTTGATTTTGATGCAATTTTCAAAATTTTAAATAGAGCAAGTCTAGGAAGACAAAAGCAAGTCAAGTTGAAGTCCCTTTTTTTCTAATAAATGGAAAAATATTTTAAGATATAAAAATAGGTTTGGTTTTGACTTGCTTTTGGCTAAGTTGTCTTACTTAGTACCTATTTACGCCAACTAAGTCAAATTCGAGTTAAGTTTAGCTTGAATTTGACTTAGTTGACTTAAATTTTTAAGTTAAAAAGCTTTAAGTAAAATAATAAATTTCGATTTCCAAATGCATGTGGTGGCCGAGCGGGCTAAAGCACTTGACTGTTTTCAGAGCTTCGATGGAAGGGTCGTCAGTTCAAGTCCCATCACATGTTGGAAAATAATTAAAGATTTCTTCTTTACCGAAGTTGAAAAATAATATACAGTAGACTCTGGTTATAAAGTTATATTTCTGTCTATACTCTTACTTGCAGGAAAAAATGAAATCGACGTGAGAGTGAGTAGAGCGTCCGATGTAACTTTTCAACCAGAGTTTACTGTATAACGCTCAGTGGGTTAAAATGAGTTGTCAACTAGTAATTAAATCATTTTTTTAAACAAAGAAATGAATGATTTTGTTTTCTTATTCAATTCAATTGATTGAAAAATAATTTCAAAACTTAAATTATTTCAAATAATTTTTAATTATCTTAGAAAACAGAAATATACGATATTTCTCTCATTTTTTTTATTATTATCTCATAGAACCCCATAAGTATGTCACCTACGAATTAACGTAAAAATAATAAAACTATTTTCTCATTCATTCTTATACAGCGGTAAGAGTAGTATAAACTTGTACCCCTAGAATCTTATAAGAAATTGACTATTTTCCCATTCATTCTTTTACAACAAGAAAAAACAAGACGTCTATATTTCCAATTGATTCTTTTACGAAATGTATAAGTACGACGCATTACTAATCATTCCGATAAAAATGTGAACATGTACAACAAATTTCATATAAGAATGAATGAGACATGTGTTAAAGGATTTGGTAAGTTTCTATCGAATTATGCTCGGGTTTGAATATTCTCATAGGTTCTAATATGGACTATCATTTTTCGATGGGACACTTTACCGATTCATTCTCATAAAAAATTTTTTATGAGAATCTATCGGATTTTTTAAGCAAGGCATTAGCTGCATTATTTCATTACACAATTATATTATATTCAATTTAAATTATTCTAATTACCTACTACAACTTTTTTTCTTTTATTTAAATAATTATTTTAATGAATCATTACAAACATTGAAAAGCAGAGTAAATTTCTGAGGTTGAGTAGAATGATTTGGAATTTATGTGCTAAAATATCTGAAATTATAAATAGTATAAGATTACATGAAAGCAATAAAAACTGTAATGAAAATCATACGTCATCATACTTCTCGAAAAAAATAAATATTTTGTCCCAAATAAATCAATTTTTTTGTGCCGTTTTAAAATATTTTTTAATGACAAATACATATATTTGATACAACTAAATATGACAGTTGATTCATATAATTTTATGATTTGACTGAAATATATAATTTATTTGTGGTAAATAATCGATATATTTTTGGTAAATATATTAAATTTCTGACGAATAACGGAAAATTTGGTAATACTTGAGCACATGGCCCAACTAACCTTTATTTGCAGAAATTGGATCGATTCTTTACCCCGAAGTAATCATTTATTTCACGCAATTCAATTGCTCAATTATATTATTATTTTCTCACAATTAAATATTTATCTGATCATAATAAAATATACGTTATATTTAGCTCAAATAAATCTTTTTTTCAGTGTTATACCTAGAATAGCTTTCTTCAATTTCCGACATATTTTAAAATCGCTTTTAACTATGGTTATTCACTAATATATTTTCATAAATTATTAAAAATAAAATTGAACAAAACTTACTATCAATTTCTAAAATTCGAATAGAATGCTTGGATGATTGTTTAGTTTTTTTATCAACCTAGGTTAGCGAGGTTAGAGCTCCTTCCTTTAATGCTGTCGAAGGGATTTTAGATGTAGGTATTACATCAAACTTGTTTTCAACAATCCAGTGTATCAATACGTTTTTCATGTTTGTTATTTTAATTAAAATAATATAAAATCACTTATTTCTGTTAGTAAATAGTTTAAATTCACGTTAAATAAGAAGTCACTCTAGCAATAATGATGGCGTCGTTCACTTTAGTAACACACAATGTGGTGGTGGTATCAGTATATAAAACCGAACACTATTGGTGAGCTTGAATATAGGCGCCTTCTCTGTATCCTATGTATGTTCAACTTTTCCCTTCATAAGATATATGTGCACTTTTATCAAAAATACTTTTTATATAAATAATTTGTCAATTATTCCGGTGAAAATATTTAAAAACATGTATTCAATTTTTTAACTTCCCGCTTAAAAAATCGATGCTTTTCAAAAATTTCGGGAAGTTATTGTTTTCACCCCGATTTTCGAAAATCGAGTTTTCATCAGATGTCGACGATTTGAGGTCCTAGGAAGCTATTCTGACTGTTTTCAGAATGATGTCCGTGCGTCTGTATGTATGTATGTGTGTGCGTGTGTGTGTATGTGTGTGAATGGTCTATAGCTTTTTAACTAATGAATCGATTTGAATGGTTAAGAATATTGGCGAATCACGGAAAAAATAAATGTTTTTGTTTAGTTTTTTATTGATTTTTCAAAAACGAATTGAACGATCAACGCCAAAATCTAATCAGCTTTAGAACTCAACAAAACGCATCGAATACTGCCTTAACAATCTCATTCGGTTAATTTGTTCGAGAGATATCGTTGGAGAAAGAAATGGTAAAAAACGGGTTTTTCCAAATATCTTCAAGATGGCTGGATCGATCGCTTTCAAATTCTAATCGGCTCTAGAATCCAACGAAACGCGTCTATTGTCACCTCAAACGTCAAAATCGGTCAATTAGTTCAAAAGATATCGGTGTTAAAAACTTAACATTTTATGTTATTTTTTCCGGATACTTCAAAGTATACTGTACTAAAATGTGTCTAAAATCATAAAAACATTCCCTTTATAATCTCTTTTGATTATCATATTATCATCAAACTTGTTCTTTAGTATAAACCATATTATTAACGAAAAAATCGAAAAAACACAATTTTTATTGATTTTCTCACATATTTTATATATTATTGCTCTGACCTAAGCCAAAACTCATTTAAATCTTGATTTTGATCACTGACATTAATTTTGCCTCAATACATTTATTTTATTAAGCATAATCGGAAATTAAAATTTAAAAACCGCTTGTTCATTAATGATTTTTGATTCTTAAACTTTTAAACTTTAGCATAACGTAACTTGTTAGAGTTTGAAAAGCTCATAAAAAACCAATCGCATGCAATAAGATGTTCGAGCTCAAAGAGCTCGCAAACATAGTCACATAATTATTTTGAGCTCCTTGAGCTCGAAAACAGCGGAAAGTTTTGGGGCTGGACCGCAGGGCCAACCGATGACCGGATTTTTTTTTAGTACAATAATATAATGCTGTAAAATTTATAGGTATTATATATTTATATAAATGTTGCAAGACCATGTAGACAGTAAAATAATCGACCAGAAAAATTCTACTCACTAATGACAAATAAAAAAATCAGCCTGTCGGTTGACCCTGCGGGCCAGCCCCAAAACTTCCTGCCCATTTCGAGCTCCTTGAGCTCGAAAAATCGTCGTACATACGTTTTCGAGCTCTTCGAGCTCGAAAATACGTTTTTATGCCTTTGTTTTTGAAAAAAAAAAAAAAAAACGTTTTTCACGATTTTTTCTCAAACGATATCTCTCGAACGAATAAACCGATTGAGACGTTTAAGGTGGCAATCGACGCATTTTATTGGGTTCTACAACTGATCAGATTTTGAAATTGATTTATCGAGTCGCTTTTGGGAAATTTCCAGAATATTAAAAAATTTTTTTTTTTATAAATTCTTTCGACAACGGTTTCTTTTGAAAGAATTGACCGATTTTTTTGTTTGAGGTGGCATTCAACGCGGCTTATGAAGCTTCGAAGCCCAGTTGGTTTTGGAATCAATCCATCAAGAACATAAAAAGTTATCTAAAAAAAACATTTTTGAAAAAACTTTATTTTTTGAATATCTCTGAACAAGCCGTACCGATCAAGTTTAATTTTTTTCAGATTCAAGATATTCGCAAGCCGCGTCGAATGACAATTTGACGATCAAAATCGGTTCATCCGTTCAAAAGTTATAGATATTTACATACGTACGTACGTACATACATTCATACATACATGCACTCAGACATTATCGTGAAGTTAGTCAGGATAGCTTCCTAGAACCTCAAAACGTCAAGATCTCTTAGAAATTCTATTTTCGAAAAGCGGACTGAAACCAATAACTTCCCGAATTTTCGAAAATTTATAATTTTTTTAGCGCGAAGTTAGAAAAATTTTTACTGAATTTCTTTAAATGCATCAAACATAGACATCGGTAAGTTCTCGTATTTACTTTTTTTACTGTTCGTTTCACTAAAATATACATTAAATTGTAAACGTTATTGCATTCGAATTCATAATTCATCCATCATTAATGTCAGATTAATTAAAAATTTTTTTTTGTTTCAAGATAATTTTAAGAAGTTTTAATAATTTAAATAACCGTTTGATAACTACAAAAAAAGTTATATTTATGTGTTTATTAATTATCATATTTTTCAACCTGTAAACTTTTTAATAATAATTTATTAAAATTTTTAAATATAATTAAAATAATTTTAGAAAAAGTAATTATTATACTCTAAAAAATAAAACTCAGTTTTAACTTACTTTTGGCGTGTTTTTTTAAGTCAAAAAAGGAACAAGCAATACGTAATTTTAACTTCCTTTAGCAAGTCAAAATCGAGTCAACTCGATGAGTTACCAAGAGTAGCGAAAATCAAGTTACTTAAGTCAAAAGCAAGTCAAATAATTCAAAAACGTCAAAATCAAGTTATTTTTTTGACCCGGGGAGTCAACTTTTATTTTTAGTTATACTTTCAATTTTTGAATACCATAAAAAAAAATTGTTTTTTTTTTTAAACACCCTAATAATGACATACGATTATATATGGATATATGTATAAGATTGTATATAATCATATATGATTAGATACAAGAAAATTTTCTCGAAATATTATTCTATATGATTATATATGGAGCGCTGCATATGACTTTTTTCGTTTAAATATTGCATTATATATAATCATGCATAATTATACATACAAAAAATTTCTCGGAATAGTATTCTATATAATTGTATATAATTATCTATAATTGTACATAATTATATATGATTATATATGGACATATATACAAGATTATATATAATTATATATGTAATCATATATAGTTATATATAATTATGTATGATTATATATGAACATTTTTTCTCGGGTAAAGTTTTGTCCTTAATTCTAAAATAAAAACGCGAGCAGTAGAGATTTGGCCGTGCGAAAGTGAGAAATCTGAGCGTACATAAAACGACACTTGATGTAGGTTTTAGGCCCCGAAAATATCAATATATAAGTGAGAATAGTGTGGTCTATATTGCTGTCTCAATACTAATACGCACGCGTAAGTTTTCTTTTGCTACGGTGTAGACGTATATTTATGTCCTTCTTACCAAAAGCGTAGAGCAAGGGGGCTTTTACGTATGATTCTATCCATTTTAATTTTCAGGTACTCTGTTACCTTTACTACCTGTATACAATAAAACCGAGGGTACTCATAATTTTCTATATATTTTTCTCTACAACTTTTATATACCACTTTTCGCCGAAATTCGTTTAATTCTTCGATAAACCGCTAATTACAAGTATTTTTTATTTTTTTTTTCACCTGTCTAATTGAAATTTTACCTTGATTTTTTTGCATATGTTTTGTAATCACATTCCGAAGCTTATTTGAAAAAGTCAGACCTGGCTGGACCTGTTTTCGTTTATCAGGTCTATTTGACTGGACTATACTGGTTACCTCAAATGTACATTCGATTGGGGTTGAAAGGTGGACCATATTTATCCTTGGAGGAACAATTTGCATGCCCGCGAATATCTTAGTGGTGGATTCCTGAACTACCAAATATTTATTGTGCAGCAACAGCGTGTTCTCACGCCAGATAATTTATTAATTTTTTTCGCCTGCTTGTAAATAATTATTTTGATAGTTGTTTTTCTGTATTTAATTTAATAACCCGGGAAAAAATGATTTTGCCTAATTACATACAATTATGGATAATCACTTATATATGATCCGATCCAAAAATTGACTAAATCTGAGTATATATAATCATAGATGAGTTCATAGGTGAGTATATATAGTCATGCATTAACGAATATAGTCATTTTTAGAATTTTATTAAGAATATCTGTAAATTATTTATCAAGTAATTACTTTAGTATTTATTCTCGTTATCAATACAAATTTCCGTTAACTTCAAATAGAAGAAAAAAGTTACAACCGGTTAACTACTATTTTATTACGGGGTCACCCGTCCAATTAATGTCTTACGTCAATGCTGCTTACCCCCATGGAAAAACTATATATTTAGAAAACAAAAAGAATATATTCTAGAATATATAAGAAATATGAAGAATACAAAAATAATATAAAAGGAATATAAAATAATATAATTAAGATATATGCTTGATGTATTCTCGATACAAAGAGAATATATTTATTTTAGTATGTTATTTGTCGTTTTAAATATACTCCAAAATATAGACAGAAAACATGTAATATATATCAAGAATATGCAAGGAATATATATGAGAAATATCCTTGACGGTTTTGAATCAGCCTGAAAACACCCTGGGAGTGGAAACATGGAGGAATCATGGTGGATCCAGGGTGGTTACAGGGCGGATTTGTGCCATTTTATCACCGTGTATACACGGTGGTTACACGGTGTTTCCACGACGGTTACACGGTGTACTTACCGTGATTCCACGGTGTATTCACCGAGATTCCACGGTGATTACATGGTGTACGTGGAATCACGGTGGGTACACCGTGTAACCATCGTGAAATCACGGTGATAACATGATAAAAAAACCCACCGTGTAACCGCCGTGGATCCACCGTGATTTCACCGTGTTTCCAGGGTGTTTCCAGGGTGATTCGAAACCACGAGGGATTCAGAATACAACATTAGTATTACAATAAAAATATATACGAGATGTATACAGAATATATTGTCACGATTGAAGATCGTGATGGGCGTAGGTACGAAATTCGTACAAAATGTAGTGAATAAAAGGGTACTTATATTATTGATCAAGGACCGATCCTATGACCTGGGCTCACGTGACCAAATGCTCAGTTTATTCTATTTTATATTTAAATCGCGCCCACACAATATTGTTGAAGAAAATACTGATAAAACCCAAAGCAATTTTCAATTTATGATGTGACTGATCTAATTTCACAATCGAACGTCGAGCGGTAAACGTAAGATTGTGTACCCCCTACTGTGAACGATCGGTCTGAGCGGCTAGATAGGTAGAAAAATAAGGGATAAAGGAAGGTAGGTTGCCCAAAAGCTCGTATCTCATTGTTAAAGTAAAATTGTCTGATAAATAATGTTTTTCAAACGTTTTATGTTAACGAGTATTTATTTATTGAGGACTAAATATTCTCAAAATACAAAAGAGTTACAAATTTAAAATAGTAAATATGAAATCGAATGTTTCATGCATATGGTTTACAAATGTTTCAAAATATATGAAAATAAAAATACCAGATAATGGTTACAATGTTTAAAACACCCTAAACAGGTTTAGGTGAGGTGTCAATATTGTCAGCAGTAACACAGGACACTTAATTTACAACGTGTTCTCGCGGTTAATCAATACGATTCTAATTTATCGATTTATTTATTTATTTAGTGTGTTTTGTTGCATCAATTTAAATGTTTATTCGTTTTAAAATCTTCGTAGATTAAAATAGAACAAAGTCTTCGTGTTTCTCGCCGTAAAATAATTCTAACGTATTCAAATTCTTCGCTTTTTCGCGGTAAAATATTATTCAAAATCTTCGCATTTATCGCGGTAAAATATGCTTTGATTCTTCACATTTCTCGTGGTATAATTCAATATTAAAATAAAAATAAAATTGAATGGATTAAAATAAGATGAAGATAATCAATGTTGTACCGGTGCTAAATGGTTGATAGTAGTTCACGACTCACAACGATGAAGGACCAATCGTACGATCTGGGCTCACGTGATCGGATGCTATACGCTAATATCGCGTTGATTATGCTTCTGAAGCTAGTAGAAAATAATATGCCGATTATACGAGTGCTTACGACGATCAAGGACGGATCCAATGATCTGGGCTCACGTGACCGAATGCTCAATCGGAAGATCAATCCTCTAGCCACGAACACCGTCAAGTGTCCGGAGTTCAGTATGGTTCAGAGTTTGATTCCCAAAAGAACTGATGAGCTAAAGTCCATGGTCTCTTTATATGATCTTCACATATGAAAAGTTGTGGTAACTTGTTTCCCATACGAGAAGACTCGGACCCGCCTGAAAGTTCTAGGCCCATGCACACATGTGATCCCGGGGACATAGATTTGACTATGAAGTAGGCCGATGATTCTGGCGTCATTCTGTCCCTGAGCAACGCTCGTGCTGGAAACCATAAATTTGGAGGTTTCTATTAGCTTTCTCTAATTTCCAAGAATCACATGCAGGTGCACATGAGTTGGGTGGTCTATAGTTTTAAAATGAAAAATCAAAGAAAAGATTACAGCGCTTATGCTTAAATTCTTAAATCGGAACGAATACCTAAATTTTAAAAATACGTTAAGTAAAAATGATGAAATTTCAAGAAAAGAGAAATCTATAATACACGTGGTCCATTAGTATAATTCGACTTAATTGTAAAGCGTTGACAACGCTCAGGTAGGTATGTTTGTCCGGTACGACTGCTGACGTTAATAAGTCAACGTAATATATAAAAAGGTCAACGTATAAAAGTTCTTAATGTGTACTTATTTGGGAAAAAAAAAAAATTTTTGAATGTAGCAGCCGTGACAATATCTTGCAAATAAAAAAATTCTCCAGTAAGATTTTAGTGTCAGAGCAAGTACAGTGGGTCTGTCTGACATGTGTAGGCTTTGATTCTGAGCCAAATGGTATTTTTAACTCCCCTGTTTAACTTGGTCTTTGAAGCTCCAAGTGTCAGAAAACTTAATGCAAGGTCATACATTATCAACTTTTTTATTTTCAATGAAAAAAAAATGCACTCGAGCTTCTTGGACCTGGTCCACGTCACGTCAGGCACCTAATGGGTCTTTTTCATGATACCAGTAGGTTCTGGAGTTAGACCAAGTGCAATGGGTCTGTCTGACGCGTGTTGGCATTGATTCGGAGCCAAATGATTGTTTAAAGTTCTGTTTTACCTGATCATAGAGGCTCCAAGTGTCAGTCAACTTAATGCAAGGTCGTCCATTAGCAACTGGAGTTTATTTAATGAAAAACAAAATACACTTATTTCTCGCCCTGGCCCACGACACGTCAGACACCTAATGGGTCTTTCTCATCATACCAGTAGGTTCTAGAGTTAGACCAAGGACAATGGGTCTGCCTGAAGCGTGTTGACATTGATATGAAGCCAAATGGGAATTTTTACTCCTGTTTTACCTGGTCGTTGATGCTCTAATTATCTGTTGAATTTTGGGAAATTCGCCAATTATTAAATTATTGTTTCTTTTTCTATTATTGTAATATTATCATAAATTATCAGAACAATTATGTAATGTCACTCAATAGCTATCAAATTATACACTTATAACAGTAAGATCACCGATGAATCAAATTAATACGCTTGTGATTCAGGATAATAATTCAGATTTATTCGGATGGACTAACACTACATTATAATTTAGTTTTATAATATTTATCATTGTTACTTTTTCCTGCACGTCCCTCAGATGAATAGCAGTCAGGTGTCTAGGTTTTTTATCTACGATTATTAGGTTCTCTAGTTCTTTTCCTGTGACTAGTGTACTTTCAAGTTTTTGAAAATATCTTCTTATAGCGAGTTCATGCTCTTTTTCTTGCTCTGTCTTCATCAAAATTTCAAATATTTTAATTTCAAATATATCATTGTTGCTTAGAACTACTGTGTAACTATTGCGTTTTTTAACTGTTTTCTCAGAACGTTTCAAGCTATGTATCATTCCGTTATTAATTTACTCTCTTGTATAATATTTTATCCTGTCATATTTGTAGTGCACTCTGTTAATAGATAATATATATTCTCTGTTGATTGGAATCCGTATCGAGTTACCAATTATTATTTGATTCTCAGTCAATTTATGCATGATATTTGATCCTTATTTCGTGCAAACAAATTATCGAGATATCGTTTTTTTTTATCTGTCAAATTATGAGAACATTCTAACTCTAGATTTTCCATAGCAGTTCTCATACGAAATGCATCACAAATTTGAATATCTACTCCAATAGAAATTCGAACATACTTCTGCAATCTCTGATTAAAATCTTCGTTTATAAATGCACTATGCGTCCAACACGGGCTCCAATTGAAATCACTCTGCGCTTAATGTGCTAAGAGATGAACATTAAAAGAAACGTTTTTATTTTTTCATAAATAAATTCCATTTCTTCTATGAATCTAAGGAGCAAATTTTCAGCTTTTCGAAATTTCAAAGGCATGATATCTTCTTTGCATAAAATTGTTTCACCAATAGACTCTAATGATCAGTTATGTATTCAGGACAAAACGGTTTTATCGTCACCTAACTATAACCCAATAGCCAAATCACCCACTCATGTGCTTTCCAGTGAACACCATCTGACATTTCCCTAGGTGTTTTTGAAGTTTCTAGTCTTGGTTTGTACGAAGTTAAAACTATCTGTATCTTTCAAGTACCGACCAGAATATAATTTTTTCCCCACGATTGAATGAATCGGACCAAAGATCAGCAAACTGTTTTCAAACTCCTAGAGCAACACAGTGCATACAATCAACGTCAATATTTTTGATAATATCAAAGTTTGGTATCTCACTCAAGATTGATTTTTCTTTCATCCCTTTTCTTTTTGATTTAATTTTATGTTCAACGTATCTCAGAGAACTTTTATGTGTACAGAATCCTTTTCCAAAGTAATTTTTATTTTTTGACATTGGATATACACGTGTATGACCGTTACCTTTTGCGACACTTTCATCAGGATGCAAACATAATCCACAACCGAATTCTCCATTGAATTGAGTTGGACCTCTTATTTTTGGTCTTTAAAGAAAGTCACAAACACAATTTAATGCCAGACATTTGCGTGTAATCGTAGTATTTCGATAAGTGTAATTAAATCCTATGTTATATAATAATTTACACTCTTCAACAAATGGCTTTAAATATTCGTTTGTAGATTTTGGCTTGCCTTTTCCAAGCCAAAGACTTACGAACATAATATTTTTTCTAGGATCAATTGGAGTTAATTCATTTATAGTGCACAGCAACGGATATATTGAATAATTTGATTTTTGGAAAATTGGAGCACCGTCTAAGCTAAAATTTACATTTATCATGTTGTAACACTGCACTTTGGATTTTCGACTTGAAAATCGGGCGCGAAAATTTAAGTCATCTGATAGCCATCTAGCATGCTAATTATATACTATTTATACACTCTTCAGTTACTCAAGGCCCTGTAAGAGGCCCGTAAGATCGAATTTTAATTAAAGTATAGGTCGCAGTTGGGTAGCTCCACGTCAGCAAAATTTTACCTATAAAAGGGCTAGCAAGCAATTGCTTGCGAGACAGGCCCTGGCTAACACTCACAGTAGACCAGTAGGGTAGTGGACTGATGACGCATGGCGAGGTCCCTACTCTACCCCAGAGCCCAGTACATATAGCACGAGCTGGCCTAAAGCTAGTCGAATATCAAGTCATTTAGTCCCAGTGATCAGTTTACTTTAATTGGGTATTTGAATTTAGTTTTGTCGTCTGGTATCGGTATAATTGCAGTGACTTTTATAAAATATTTAATCGAAGAAGAAATTGAGTGTTGCTGCATCGTTGCTGTTCATGTCCTGGGGTTTTCTAGCATCGAAGATTGGGTCTACGTCGTCGATGCCACGTCCGCTGTCTACGCTCATGGAGGGTCAATTTCACCTACCACTTCAAGGATAGATCACATCGTAAGGTACACCGTAAGTGGGATTCTTCTTCCCCAACTCAAACCTCTTGGTCTCCCCCCGCGTAAAATAAAATATTAAACTGTACATGCTATAATTATTCTAAATTGATTTGATAAAATAAAATTTGGGGAAATTTCCATTCTGCAATTGATTGGGTACTTGGTTAAATAAAAACATTTCCTTTCGATCATATAAAACCAAAATTTTTTACTTAATAAGCCACCAGGCCTTTCCTTTCAAAATTGTTAGATTTAGCGAATATTTCAGGGGAACGAGGTGAGCCTCCCAGCTCATAAGATTATATAAATTAAGTTAATTGTAAGTTACCGAGGCCTGGACAAGAGCTAACGCAGACAGGCTCACCGGTTATAATGTAGTCGATCTTATTTTTCTTACATAATTTACCCTCAAAAATGTCCTTAATTGCGTATGACTTCCTCCGATCCGAATTGATACTTTAGTGATAGATGAATAAAAACAGTTCCTTTGTCTGAATTTTCAGATATTTTTAATGAGTAATTACAATTTTGACAATGTTTTGACAACTCATCCTTAGCTTTGGGAAATGTTGGTTGAGGACCGATACAACAATTACAGTGCTTGCAAAAATGATGGATTGTCAGGAATTCAGAATATTCATAAAGAATTTTCTTCCAATAATATTTGAACGCAAGAGTTGATGCAGAATCACTGAAAGTATTTAGTAGCTTCACAATAGTATCACTATCTGTATAGCTTGTCACGTAACGATCTAATTTATTTATTATTAATTATATTAATAATATCGAATATCGTAAATCAAGAAATTTCCATAGTATTTAATTAATTATATAAAATAATATAATATAAGAATGAAATAATATTATTTAAGATATTTGAACTTTGAGGATATGAGTAATAGTTAATAAAGTTATTTTTCTATATTTTATCAAATATAAATAAGCGCTGAGGCCTCGAGTAAATCCTCGAGACGTACAGCTGCACAAACATCTATTTTATTGAAGATAACTTTTGTTAATAGATAAGTAACTCATTTGTTAGTAACAAAAGTGGAGAGATCGTAAGAATTAAGTATTTTCAATAAATATTAGAATGGATCATTCGAGAACATGCGTTATCTTGAATGACCCCTCCATATGAATCGATGCGCGGGCCTGATGACCAAACGTATTGATAAGAGTTACCCTAGTTTTTCTCCATTAAGAGGAGTAAGTCTGAAACATAGAATCATCGAGAGCAGTCAGGCTCAATATAAAAACTCAACTTCTTTCTACAAAAAAACACGTATTGATCGATTTTCCTCTTCATTTTTCACGGCTAACTGTCATCAATTCTACAAATTTTCCAGACATGCTCGTAATGGGACAACGATGGGATCAATTTTTTTTTGTAATTTTTTTAATTTCATATTCCAGTTTTTTTTAAGAAAAATGTCTTAAAGTAATAGCATGCTCAGGATTTAATGTAAATAATGATCTGACACACAACTATCATCAAAATTTTCTAATTTCAATTCCTCAGAAAAATTATTTCTAATTAATTTATTATCATTATTATTATTTTTTTGTTTTTAAGTTAAATACTCAGGGGGTTATCCCCAGAAGTCCTACTCTACCGAGGGCCTCATCTGAGTGCCGAATCGTTACTGCTGCGATGCTTCATCAACATGATAATCGACATGCGCAGCAGGCCAAGTTTCATTTCGTTAGGAGACGGAGGGATTCGAGAATGGCAGCCTTTTGCAACCACGATGCCAAAAACTCAACTTGCGATGAACAAGTTGGGATTTTAGACAATGCGGACACAAAAGTCTGCTTCATTTCTCCTAGGACGCCAACAATGAGTACGACAAGCTTGACATAGTGGCCTGGGTAGAGTTTGCCAATTTCAAACAGGAGATCCCGATATATTTCGTGTTTGTGCTCTTCTTTAACGGTAATGTTATATTCAGCTGAAGCTGGAAACTCAATAATATAAATGTTACCAGCAGTTTTCTCGAAGAACACAATATCAGGTTATAACCGGGCAGCATTGGTACGACGTGAGAGTGTGGCTCTCTCGCTGTCCTTGTTGGTTTTTGGTCTTTCTCTCTCTCTCTCGTTACAGCCTGATTGCCGAGTTTGGCTGAGCTAGGCGTTAGACCACAGGGGATGATTCCACGCAGCAGGTGACCGTAAATTGGTCATGTGCGCATAATTAGGTAGGGGTCATCGGAGGTTGGGGCCTAAGACGACTAGATAAAAGAGGCGATTCAAGTGCAGGCAAGGAATTTTAGAGACACTCAAGTCGAAGTGCCGGCAACGACAGCCTCGTTTTAAATTCGCTTGATTTTGTAAAAAGAAAAAAAATATATTCTAAGTTAATCTTATTCTTTGTATATAACTGGTTCATAAAACCATATTTATTAAGTTATCATCTAAGTGGATTGTGTGAGTGTCCAGCATCAAATCCTACATCAACAGCCCAGGATTCGGAAGAGAATGTCCAATATGCAGCGACGGCCGATACCTGCAGTACGTTCGACAATAAAATCCAGATAAGACTTATAATAAAATTACTATATTTTATCTCTCTTCAACGCGATCCAGTATAAATAATTATTGATTTTATTTTCCCGTATCTATTAATAACTGCGTGTTAAACAAATTCATTTATCGTAAATGCACATTCATTTATTCAATTATTTATTGAAAAGAACTTATTTTGTATAAAGGGGAAATTTTGTACATATCTTGGGATTTGGTTAAATAAAATTATTTGTATATAATAATTAAATTAAGTCTCAAGGAAATTACTTTTCATCACCAGTGTCTTTAGAATAAGTTAATTTCAGCCGCGTGTCCGGTCAAAGCGAGTCGACCCATCTCTGAGATTAATTCCCGCGTTCAGAACCAGCAACATCGTAATTAAAATTTATATTTATTATTAATAATTAATTATTTAGTCGGGAAATTATTTAACTGTGGTTCGTGGCTACTGGACACGAAGTAGCCAGGGCCCACCGTTATATTTGGCGCCCAACTCGGTTTTCTCGTTTTGGAAAATTTTAGACCTGGTGATAAAGTAAAATAAAATTTGCAAAATTTTGGAAAATTAAATTAATTAAATATTTTACCGTTGAAGAGAGAAATACTGGTTTTATAAATCGTAAATTGTATTGATACTGTGCTAAATTATATATATATATATATATTGGTTGCCCAAAATATTTTAAACTAAATTCATAAAAATTATAATAATTTGTTTTAAATATTAACCGGCTAAATAGCAAGTAAAAATACTAAAATTTTAAAATATAAAATATCGGGTGAAAAAAATAAAAATTAAAATTGAAATCGTGGTAGTGAAAAAATCGATAAATTCCGGTGGTCTCGTGAAGACCAAGACAAGGTCATCGTCTTACGCGTTGGTCGTACGCGTTACTCGTAGTATATACAATAGGTACGACACTAAGCTTAGAGAAGTAAACACAATAAAATCACTTGTTTGTTTCTTTGTAAATTTTCTCTGGGAAAGAAACTAAAATAAACTAAGTAAAATAAAATAAATTAGTAAATAAAATTTATACACTTTCAAGACTAACAGTGACAGTAAATTTTGTTATAATAAAATAAATTGAATTAAAATTGTAAAAGAAAATTCATTAGTAAAATCACAAGTTAAATTTTAATAAAACAAATACAAATAATTTTAATTACTTTGGTTTAAAATAAACCACTGTTTGAATTATTAAAATAAGTTCAAGTAAAATTCATTAAGTGAATGAGTCATTGCAATAAAATTGTTTGATAAAAATAATATTATATTCAAATTTTAAAATAATTTACTCACTAGACTTAAGTCTAGGTAAATCTTTCAATTAAATGAATCAAAATAAATAACTAAAATCTTTATTGTTAAAAATAAAATTCAGGGCTTAAAGTTTTAAGAGTCGGAAATAAAATTTAAAATTACCAGTCATTAAATAAAACAAAATCGGTGGCTTAAAATTTTAGCCATTGACAAGAATTACTTTTGTATTAATTTTAAACAAAATTAAATTCCAATAGACTTGTGGTTATAGTTTATTTAGGATAATCTAAACTGTCATTGTTAGGTATTACTGAGTCATAACTGTCGTCACCTAGTCATTAAAATAAATTCTTAATCCGGTAACAAAGAAATAAATTTCAATTTTAATAAGTGACAAAAGAAATATTTTAACTTATTTGGATTTACTACCGGTAATTAAATTTTATCTTTGAGTATTATTGGGGCTCGTAAGCTGCTTGTCTTACCAGCTAAAATAAATTAAAATTAAGTCCCAATAATCATATTATGAGTAACACTCGACCAGTGACGCGTCAAAACTCAAAGCGTTCGGTCCAACAATCGGGTAGGCGGCAAAGTGAAGAGATAATTTTCGAAGGAATTAGTTCCTCTAAAGGTAGGAATCAAAACAGGGTAGTGCATTCACCACCCTCGACTACGTATACGATAACGTCAAGCACTACGGTTTCGTCAGCGAGCTCGACGATGTCAAATCCTACTCCGTTACCCGGTATACCTAATTTGACCGTGACTGCAGACACCCCACAGCAAGTTAGACCGCCAGTAAGGCGCAGCTTGGGGAATATGGTAGCAACTACCACATCTATGGTCACGACGGTGACCACCGCTATACCGATTACTACCGCGACTCGACCCAGTACCGTCATTACCACACCTATTACTGTTACAACTTCGTCTGGGTCAATTCAAACGAGCGACCCACAGGCCGTAAATACAAATGAACAATTAAATTTTAATTCGACAAATATTAATAATAATTTACGAACGTCTATGGATGAAGTATTCATAGAAAACCCCCCACCGGTACTTCCTCAACAAATTCAGCCTGATGCGGGATCCGTTTTTCTTCCTGGCACCGTTCCAGTTTCCGCGCAGGCTGATCAAGCGGCAACTCAAACTGTCCTGGCTCAGATTTTAAATTGTTTACAAAATCTGACCTTAGCTATGAGCGCGCAACCGGTAAACAATTCACAAGTGCCTGTACAACAAAATACACAAACTGTTCGCGAGGTAACTCACAGTTTTGGCGACGGGGAGTGCAGTACAGTTCACTTGGATCATGACAATAGGGCTGCTACGACTTCAGCCCTCCCGGTAAATTTACAACCAAGTACCAGTGGAATTAATATCGTTCATAACAATACGGCCGGTTTAAATAACAATAATTTTAATAATAATTTAAACAATAATAGTAATAATTACTCCATTATTAATCCTAGCGTAATTCAAAATAATAATTTAAGTAATAATCCACCAATAAATAATTACAACAATAATTTTGAAATATTACGGGATAATTCATTCGCTGGAAATAATAATAATTTCAATGGGAATTACGCCGGATATCGGAATAATAATGGTCAAGAAAATTTCCAAGAATATTATGAGCAACCTGGAGCAAATAATTTGGTAATACCTAATGCTGCGGCGGTTTCGCTACGTAAATGGCGCGATATAAGAGAAATTGTCAGAGCGTGGCCAGTACGTTTTCCACAAGGCGATTTAACAGCCAATAGTTTCTTGACTTCATTTGAAGCCATGGCGTTTCGTGAGGGTTGGCTCACAACGGATTTCGTGAAAATTCTTGGATATGTTTTTACTGGAAAAGTTACTAAGTGGTACGACGTGTACAGCAGACATTGGTCTGATTATGACCATTTTAAACGGGAATTTTTAAGAGCATTTGGCTCACAAAAGACGGACACCCAGTTATTAATGGAAATCGGTCAGTTGAGACCAGAATCCGGTGAATCGTCAATAGATTTTACATTTAGAGTTCAACAAAAATATAGTGAGATGCGTAACCCACCTCCTGAATCAGAACAGGTTACGTGCATCCGTAATCATTTGCCTAGGAATCTTTCCACCTTAGTATTCTCTAGGTCAGTGAACTCTTATGATGACCTCTTATCGGTATTACATGAGGCTGCCGTGCTATTAGAAGAAAATAAACGCGCGTCTGAGCCATCCGATAAGTCGCACGCTAAAACGAAAGAAAAATCGCGATTCTCAGCAGTGCATTCGTTCCCGCGTACTCCAATTTTGGTTGAGATGATGAATGATAAACAACCACTCGTTATCGAGGAAATTAGAGAGGGAGATGACGGCAAATTAATTGTTTGTGCATCGACAGCTACTGTCCAAACTCCTCAAAATAATTTCTCATCAAATAAATCTCCAAATAGTCGAGTACGTTATTCCTACAACGCGAATAATAATGGCAACTCGAATGCCATAGCGCGTACATTTAGTGAGGTAACTGCTGGTCGTAATTTCGACCAATACTTTTGTTTTAATTGCGGGCAAAATGGGCATACATTTGAACAGTGCATTAATAATAGAGTAGATGTCTGTAATTTCTGTTTTAAAATAGGACATGTCAGACAAAATTGTTTTAGAGTCATGCAGTCAAATAAGAATTCGAATTATAATAATTTTAATAATAATAGTAATAATTATAATTTGAATCGTGGGCAACCAAATGTAAATAATTTTAACAGGGGAAACCCGAACCCAATTGTAAATAATTTTAAAAGAAATGATAATCGAAATAATCGTGGTAACCGTTCGAATCGTTTTGTTAATAATAATAATGTTAATAATAATTATGATAATTCAAATAATTTAAACAACCATGCTAATTGTGTCGAAATACAACCGACCAGTGTTATCGATGTTAGTCGTACTGATCATTCAAAAAACTAGCTTCGCCCTCCTATTCCCCGAGGAAAAAGGGCGCAAAACGTAGAAGGTCTCTCAAACAAATAATATGGGGAAATCGGAGCCCTAGTCGTAATAGTTCACATGAAGCCTGGTTGAATAAACCAAATAAATTCAAAAGAATTAAAGTAATTTCCTTGAGACTTAATTTAATTATTATATACAAATAATTTTATTTAACCAAATCCCAAGATATGTACAAAATTTCCCCTTTATACAAAATAAGTTCTTTTCAATAAATAATTGAATAACCGAATGTGCATTTACGATAAATGAATTTGTTTAACACGCAGTTATTAATAGATACGGGAAAATAAAATCAATAATTATTTATACTGGATCGCGTTGAAGAGAGATAAAATATAGTAATTTTATTATAAGTCTTATCTGGATTTTATTGTCGAACGTACTGCAGGTATCGGCCGTCGCTGCATATTGGACCTTCTCTTCCGAATCCTGGGCTGTTGATGTAGGATTTGATGCTGGACACTCACACAATCCACTTAGATGATAACTTAATAAATATGGTTTTATGAACCAGTTATATACAAAGAATAAGATTAACTTAGAATATATTTTTTTTCTTTTTACAAAATCAAGCGAATTTAAAACGAGGCTGTCGTTGCCGGCACTTCGACTTGAGTGTCTCTAAAATTCCTTGCCTGCACTTGAATCGCCTCTTTTATCTAGTCGTCTTAGGCCCCAACCTCCGATGACCCCTACCTAATTATGCGCACATGACCAATTTACGGTCACCTGCTGCGTGGAATCATCCCCTGTGGTCTAACGCCTAGCTCAGCCAAACTCGGCAATCAGGCTGTAACGAGAGAGAGAGAGAAAGACCAAAAACCAACAAGGACAGCGAGAGAGCCACACTCTCACGTCGTACCAATGCTGCCCGGTTATACTCCCCGTCGCCAGACTTGAGAGTGAGATCCCCGATATTTTAAAAGAAAACCACGATGTACCGGACGCGGGTCATTTGGGTCGCGATAAGATGTATCATCGGATACGTACACGCTACTATTGGCCTGGTATGTATCGCGATGTCGGCGAGTATGTTGAGAACTGTGAAACTTGTAAAAGGGTCAAATATAAACAGACCTCGTCTCAAGCGCCGATGCGCACGCGACAACCTATTGAACCCTGGGCTATAGTCGCTGCCGATGTGACTGGCCCATTTCCGCGATCGAAAGCCGGTTATCAGTATGTGTTGATTGTGCAAGACCTGTATACGCGTTTTATTGAGGTCTTCAGACTTCGTAAACAGACCGGATTAAATATTAAAAAAAGTTTACGTCGTGTTTTCTCACGCTGGGGATATCCTCTGTTTTTAATCACAGACAACGGCAAAGAATTTATTAATCACGAGATTAAAGAGTACTTGAAAGAAACGGGAGTAAAATCAGTACCCACCGCGATCGCGCATCCACAGAGTAATCCGGTTGAAAGAATTAACCGTACTCTTAAACCAATGATTCGGGCATTTATTTCGAAAGACCAGACGTCGTGGGATGAACACTTAGGCGAATTCCAACTTGCTTATAATAGTAGTTATCATGCCTCACTGCACATGTCGCCATACTATTTGGTTCATGGCAAAGAACCACGGCTGTCGGGTAAAATTTCTAGACTCGAAATAGATGATTTGGATCTTGATGATACTGCGTGGCGTATTCGAATTAATCGTCTCGATCAATTACGTCATAAAATCGAGGACGTAATGAGGAATGAAAGTGAGAAGCAAGCCGTATATCACGATAAGGGACTTAAAGAACCACCCAAACTGCAAGTGGGTGATTCGGTATATTACCCAAATCGGAAATTGAGTAAGAAAGCCGATAAATATTCGTCTAGTTTGGCTAGCAAATTCTTAGGACCAGCCATTGTTAATAAAATCATTAGTCCTTTGGTCGTCGAGTTAAAATCAAAGACTGGGAAAAATTTAGGCAATCACTATGTTCCAGATTTAAAATTGCCCAGGCGCAGCCAAAGGCTGATGAAAACCGTTTAACTTTCTTTCAGCTTCCGAGCCCCAATCTCAAGTCTGGCGACGGGGAGTATAACCGGGCAGCATTGGTACGACGTGAGAGTGTGGCTCTCTCGCTGTCCTTGTTGGTTTTTGGTCTTTCTCTCTCTCTCTCGTTACAGCCTGATTGCCGAGTTTGGCTGAGCTAGGCGTTAGACCACAGGGGATGATTCCACGCAGCAGGTGACCGTAAATTGGTCATGTGCGCATAATTAGGTAGGGGTCATCGGAGGTTGGGGCCTAAGACGACTAGATAAAAGAGGCGATTCAAGTGCAGGCAAGGAATTTTAGAGACACTCAAGTCGAAGTGCCGGCAACGACAGCCTCGTTTTAAATTCGCTTGATTTTGTAAAAAGAAAAAAAATATATTCTAAGTTAATCTTATTCTTTGTATATAACTGGTTCATAAAACCATATTTATTAAGTTATCATCTAAGTGGATTGTGTGAGTGTCCAGCATCAAATCCTACATCAACAGCCCAGGATTCGGAAGAGAAGGTCCAATATGCAGCGACGGCCGATACCTGCAGTACGTTCGACAATAAAATCCAGATAAGACTTATAATAAAATTACTATATTTTATCTCTCTTCAACGCGATCCAGTATAAATAATTATTGATTTTATTTTCCCGTATCTATTAATAACTGCGTGTTAAACAAATTCATTTATCGTAAATGCACATTCATTTATTCAATTATTTATTGAAAAGAACTTATTTTGTATAAAGGGGAAATTTTGTACATATCTTGGGATTTGGTTAAATAAAATTATTTGTATATAATAATTAAATTAAGTCTCAAGGAAATTACTTTTCATCACCAGTGTCTTTAGAATAAGTTAATTTCAGCCGCGTGTCCGGTCAAAGCGAGTCGACCCATCTCTGAGATTAATTCCCGCGTTCAGAACCAGCAACATCATAATTAAAATTTATATTTATTATTAATAATTAATTATTTAGTCGGGAAATTATTTAACTGTGGTTCGTGGCTACTGGACACGAAGTAGCCAGGGCCCACCGTTATAAGGTTTATTATGGTCTTTTTTCCGCGTTGTAGCGAATTGCACGTTCCAATAAATACGGCAACGGTCATTCTCAACAACGTGCGGAATATCTCCTGGCAGATAAGGAAGCACTGGTGTTTTATCGATACCATGAGTGTGTCTGAGGTCTTCAGCTGCAGTGAAATTGACAACATTATTATTATTATTATTATTATTATTATTATTATTATTATTATTATTATTATTATTATTATTATTATTATTATTATTATTATTAACATTATTATTATTATTATTGTTATTATTATTATTATTATTATTATTATTATTATTATTATTATTATTGTTATTTTTATTATTATTATTATTATTATTATTATTATTATTATTTCGTGTTAAAGGAATGACGCCTTTCCTGACCTGTTTAATTGACAATTAATCTCTTTAGAATCTAATCTGCGTATGAGTTATTACATGTGGATTAATGATGCTTAAATGCATCATTTTTAATGCGCACTGTAATACCATACTTTAATGAAAAGATTCTAATTATAAAAGGTGTTAATTTTTTTTTTATATAAACGGTTTCGCCCCGAATATACTTGCTGGGCTCATCAGTAAAGTTGATGCAAGTATATTCTACTGTAGACCGTTTAAAGGATGTTAAATGGTTTGACGATAATTCTTCGGATGATGATGGCGCTACAGCAAGTATTCCAAGTTTGCCGTCATCCTTTGGAAGAATTCCAATCAATTTATTATTATTATTATAGAATAGAAGCGTGGTTGAAATTTTTTTTAAATATTTTTTATCAAAAAAATATCTAAAAACAAACATTTTTTGACTCTTTAAAAATTTTATTTAAACCACTTTTCGCAAAGTTACAGGCATTTGAAAGAAAAATCTCTTCATTTTTCTTTAGATTTCGCAAACGGTTAAAGGAAAAAATTTGAAAAAAATCATGAAGGCCTCTTTCAATCTATGCTGAAGGATAAAAAAGTTTCAAACAATCCGAGGTTCAAAAGCTAATGGTGTCTGATTTGGCGTTTAACGCCTTACAGATAGCCCGAACTGGAAATCGAACGCAGACCATGTTGGTATCACGCCGAGTGATCTACCAGTCGAGCTATCTGGCACTATAATATACTCCGTTTAATTTGATCTATAAGTTATTGAGCCACACCGTCCATTGTACGGTAATAGGCCAATTTGATATAGTAGAAACCTCAACGTGCAAACCTTCTCAATAAGACAATTTATAGATAAATTGAGGTAATACACCACTTTTATACAGTGGAAACCAAAACAGAGTTGATTTTTTTATTTTGCTCTACAATCGACTGAGGCAGTACGAAGTTTACCGGGTCAGCTAGTAATATATATAATCAAACAACCAGTTTATTTTAACCACCAAATGGTGGCTGTTCAACCCATACTTAGTTATCATTCATTATTATATGTAAGTTTTCATTACATAAAAGAAAAAAAAGTAAAATTTTGGAAAAAAAGTGAAAAATTAAGTGAGAATTGAAGTGAGTAAAATCAATAATAATAAAAATTCGAATAAATGAAATTAAAAATTCATAAATAATTGAAATAAAATCATAAAGAAAAAAATAAATTAATAATACCGAACATTTGAATTAAAAGATCGGAATTTTTTTTTAATATCCGAGACTTGAAATTAAATTTTATTTTGCTCTCATATAATAATAAATAAAAAAAATGTATAAATATTTATAAAAATCAGACATATTACGAAAAAAAAATAAAAATTTTGTAAATTAAAAACAAAAGTCATAATAAAATTTAAGTGAGTGAAGTTAATGAAGAAGCAGAAAATTTAAAATAAATCAAAATTACCAACATCATTCACGACTCCCGACAGATGCAGTTTAACATCAATAACTGCTGAGATATCTATAACATCGTGCATACCTTCACCACCAACCTTCCGACGGCAACGAAGATCTTCGCATCAACCATAATTTATTTTTACAATCTTCTTAGTAGTAAGTCGATTTATCGATTAAAAAAAACCACGAATACTCCATTATCATTATTACCTAACGTACGAACACAAGCTACATCTACACACCCAAACCCCAAAATACAGGCAGACAAGAAAAATGCAAAAATTAATAAAAATAAATTTATTCCTTCTCAAATCAAAAGAAGAACCTAAATAACAGAGTTTACACCCTCTCCTACAATACGTACATGTAGAAAAATAAATAAGCAAAGTAAGAAAATTGAAAAAATTATTCCAGAAACTTCTGACGACGAATCGAACACTGGCGAGACAGAAATGACTTATTCGAAAATATATTCAGAGAATTCAAATGACATTCGTATCGAATCCCCTATAGTAATAATCCCTATTACTCCAAAAACTACTATCAAACCCAAATCCCTAAATAAAAAAGACATGGGAGGTACAATCTCCTGGTGTTCTGACGAAGGAGGCGATCATGAAAAAAAATAAATGAAAATACAAGCCCAGTAAATTCACAACAAACTATCTCACGTAGAGAATCACAGAATCCTATACTCAATTCATCTACTGACCAAAATTCAAAATCGCCGGAACGAATAAATTCATTTAACGACCCGAATTTCGATCAACAGATAAATTCAGCTGACAATGAAAATTTCGAACAAATAGAACAAATACATACATTTAATGACCAAAATTTTGACCAACTCGAACAAATAAACTCATCTGATAATAAAGCAGACATACGACAAAATTTACCACAATTAACTTCAGATGGGAATCAATACAAATCAAACAACGATGCGATCATAATAGCAAACGTCAATTTATCTAACAAGGAAATAGACTCCGAAGATAATTTATCTATAATTTCGAATACTTCAAATGACTATAGTAACGAAAACGTACACGAAACAAGAGACAATTCAGAAATGCAGAAAAATTGTTATTTATGTTTTATTCACGCGGACGGCACCATACCAAGTGAAATTGAAAAAAAAATTACTAGAGTCAGGATATTTAAAATTAAATCCTTTAGTTAATTACAAAGCAGGCCAGATAATCAAAATGGGAACATCAAAAAAGAAATTACTCGCGTTAATAACTCAAAGTGATAGTCAAGATACACCACCTAAAAACAATTATTGTAAAGCTTTCAAAAATTTAAAGTTATACATGGAAAAATCAAAAATAAAATCAGTTAGTATTTCTCAAGGTAGAAGCAATTTATCAAAATCAATTTGGACAAAAATTAAAAATATTATTGCTAAAATTTTTAAAGGTACCGATTAAAAAATAATTATTTGTAAAGACGAAATATTAATACCTCCAGTGAAGGAAAGACAAAAAATAATAGCCGAAAATCATGAAACTTCAATAGCAGGACATAAAGAAGGAACTAAGACTTATAATAGAATTAGACAGAAATATTTTTGAGATAGTATTAAAAAAAAATGTTGAAGATTCCGTAAAAAAATGTCTTACTTACCCGAAAAAGAAATTAGAATAAAAACAAAACTGTAACGGGGTAAATTCGTATTTACCGCGTTCAAGTAAATTCAAATAAAATCTACTATGCGCACTGTCGGTCATGTGACATTACCACTTCGGGTATTCCGGGTAGGTAGCGACTAGTCGTCCGGAAATGGAAATTTCACTTGCTCGACCGTCGACCCCACCTAGAGTTAAGTAGGAGAAAAAAGGACAACTATAGTCAAGAGTGAGCGAGCAATTATAAACGGAGACCGGAACGAGAATCGGGCATTAACCATCGGGACGTCCGAACAGAGAGGTGGAGAGACAAAGTGACGAGACAACCGACGCCATAACAGACGCCGTTAATTTCATTAACAGGTAATTAATTAATTGTTAGCTTGAGTTTATTGTGGAACCAAGCGATGAAAATCTCGATTATTAATAACAAATACCAGGCAGTTAGCCGGTATTTTTTATAAACATTACTGACTGCGTCTGATTGTAACAGGTTGAAGGAGAGTAAGAAGAGAGAGAGAGACAGGAGAGTAAAAACAGAGAGAGAGAGACGGAACCAAAAATTAGACCAAACATTTACAAGGACAAAATTAATCGGAAAAACCCGGACAGAGACACGACGAGAAAGATCTGGAAAGTTTAACTGGAGAGGTATTTATAAAATTTATTCCAGGCGGGAAGCCGGAAAATTTTATTAAATACTTAGTATACGTTTAATATCGTCGCGTCTGAAGTAAATTCTCGCGAATTAAATTAATTTCATAAAGAAAATTAATAAATTAAATTCGGGCATAATTATAAAATTTTAGTAATTAATTAACTCCAGGCAGGTAGCCGGAGCCATTGCGTTAACAATATTTCCAGGCAGGTAGCCGGAATTTTTCTAGAAGTTTCCAGGTGGGTCGAGTGACGCGCGCACCGGAACTGTCGAATCTAGTCATAGACGCTAGTCAATTATTAATTACTTATAAATAAAATTTAATAAAAATAATAAATTAAGAAAATCAATTAAAATTGTCTCGGGAAAATAAGAGAAGTCCGTGGTCGAAGGCGTCGTAAAATTAAATAGGAGAATTTACGTAATTAAAGAAATTATAATTAATTAAAAAAAAGGCAAAAATAATATAAGAATAATTATCGCGGTGATAAAAGTACCTGCAGTAACGCGTTATTAAACTAATGAGTCAAGGTCGTGTTATTATGGAAATAAAATAAGTGTTAAGCAGTAATTGAAAAGAAATAATACTCAATAAAATAGGAAAGGAAAATCAATTAATAAATCAATTAAAAATTACATAATTCTCTTAATTAATTAAATTATTCATTGCGGAAAATTAATTTAAGAAGTGTGTGTAAAATAAGTCCAGGTGACCGAGTAAGTGAAATAAATAAGAAGTTAAGGAAAAATATTAGTAATTAAGTATCGCGAAGGTTAAGCGATTTTTAATCATTGTGTGTGTGAGTGTGTGGAAATGCCAAAGGTAGTTGGCTAATCCACAGACTCGGTAGAGTCTGGTGCCAAGTTCCGTTCAAGTAAACGGAGCGCCAGACGACCGAGTATGTTTACTGTGAGCAGAACGGTTTTTTTAGGTTGCAAAATTTTATTAATTCTACACACCTTTTTTTCCTTCAACAATAGTCTATAATAATACTCTATATCTTATATTACCGATATTAATTAATCATTGTCATTAATGAAAATGAATTCTATTTTAAATTAATAAAATTCACTGTCACAAACTATAGCGACCCAGATTTTTAGATTTTAACTTTTTTCTCATGGGCAACATAACCTTCTATACATAGGAACTATAGTAAAAAAAGGCGCATTTGCAATGGATACTCATGTGCTGTAAGCACGTATATATATAGATATATATGTCGTTGTATAAATATAGAGGATTTATGAAAGGCTGACTTTAACTATACCTTCATAGTTGCAAAAGTAAGGAGTACAATACAAAAAAGTTGCAAAAGTAATAAATACAATAGTTATAGAGTGCGTTCCACTAAGCGGTCACAATCAATTTCCTATCTAAATATACGTAGCGTGATCGTTGTGAGTGCTTAGTGGAACGCACCCATAGTCTATTTGTTTTGTGTTATACTCATTATACTTTTACAACGTTTCTATATAGCCTATATAGTACTCATTACCCTGATAACACGAGTTGATCGTGAAAAAGTTGGTCATTCATTAGTTTCCGACCAATTTGACGACAAGTTATCGATAACTTCAGCTTTTGCAACTTTTGGCTACAAGTTACCGCCAACTTTCTGAGAAAGTTGGCGCCAGTATGGAGCTGCAACTGGAATGCAAGTTTCTGAGGAAATTGAAAGGAAACTTACCGTCAACTTATGATTGCCAACTTTTGCAAGCAACTTTTGCCACCAACTTTCTCAGAAAGTGACCATCAACTCTTTGGATTTACAACTTTTGCCATCAACTTTCTCAGAAAATGTCTATCAACTATTGGAGGTACCAACTGTTGGCGGTTAACTTGGTGTCCAGTTGCGGCTGCAAGTTTCTCGTCAATTTCTCGCCAACTTGGCTATCAGGGTACCTTTTCCAATAGATGAAAATAAACTGTGGTACATTAGATTATCTATTACATCTATTACATAAACTGTATATAGGTTTACTAAATTTATAGATATATCGTTAATAATGGTAACAACCTGTGTTAAAGTCCATGAGTTTTAAGGTCTCGGCAATTCTAAACGAGTGCTGTATAGATTCAATCTCGATTGTCGCCTGTAGGTGGCACTTTCATAAAATTAAGCGGAAGTTTCAAATGACGATATTCTTGACATAATACTTATATTAAATATAAGTATTATGCACTGTGTTATTTACTGTCAACAATATGATAATAACAATAAACCCTGATAGCCAAGTTGGCGAGAAACTGACGAGAAACTTGCAGCCGCAACTGGACTTCAAGTTGACCGCCAACAGTTGGTACCTCCAATAGTTGATAGACATTTTCTGAGAAAGTTGGTGGCAAAAGTTGTAAATCCAAAAAGTTGGCTTGCTGAAGCTGGTCCCCATCAATTTTGATTTTCACACTTTTTTAATTTTTCAATGCTCCAATCGTTTGTTCGTCGTTTGTTCGTTATTGTCCGTCGATTGTTGTTGTTTGTTTGTTTATTGTTTATTTATAATTAAATAATTGAATCTTCAACCTCAACTTAGCCCCCTTTAACTTATCGTCATTTCATTTTTTCCTGTTATCAATTAATTGATATTCATTTTCGTTTGTTCTTTCATAATCTTCGTTTGTTCGATCATAATTAACGTCTTATTGCCTTTTATTATTAATTTTAATTAATCAACATCTCATTACCAGTGTAGCTATGTCGCGCATGCGCATTAATACTTGTGACGCAGTGGGATTTCCTTCCAGATGCCCGGGAACATTTAAATTTAAGATTTATTACAAAAAAAAAGTGAATATCCAATCAAACAAAATATGAACTTTTAATTGTACTTGTCGTTATGAAATTTATATAAAATAATCTATATTGATATTGTGAAAAATCTTAATATACAGCATCAATCTGAATAGTTAGTAAATTAGTTATTAAATAATGGAAAATATAAGTGAAAATCTAATTTATCATGCTTTTCAGCGTACGTCTCTGCATTTAACGTGAGTGCATATAGATTGTATTTATTTGTGAAAATTTTATGTCTGCAAATTTTTGATTGTGTATGTGAAGATTTCCTGTGCGTGCATATTTATATACGTTGAATGCAGAGACGTACGCTGAAAAGCATGATAAATAAGATTTTCACTTATATTTTCCATTAATTAATAACTATTTTAATATCTTGTTATGAAAATTTCGTCTTATTTAAAGTTGGTAACCTTATCGACTGTAGTTCCAAGGCTTTGCTGATTACCAAATTTTATTCCGAAATGAGTCAAAAAAATTTTTCGATCGTAAAGCACTTTCAGATGCTTCACATCATGAGTCGTGCAATAATAGTTAAAAAACGTCTTTATGATGTATAACTTTTGAATAAATAAAAAAGTAAATAATTTCGATTAATTTTAAATGAAAAAATTCTTAAACCGTGTTTTTAGTTTTTTAAAATATTTTTCTTTTAACTGCAAAACGGACAAATCCTCGCTTGGTTTTGCCAGTTGTGTTGTGTTGCCTCAAACACAAACTATGCATGGCTCAGTTCTCGAATTGCGATATGTTCCTTAGGTGCAATTCTAAGTTTTTTTTTTATATACCTCTTATATGATTTTAAATAAACAAATAATTAAATAATTTTGTTTAATTTTAAATAAAATGATTTTTAACCTTAATGTTTTAATTCGTTTCGATCTTTAAATCATGTTTTACTCAAAGAATATATACTTTACAAAAAGATATGAAATCCGAACAAAAACAGTTTCACTGTAAAAAACGCGCCAAGTCCACGTTCATAGAACTCAAATTTATTTGAAACAAAATTTGATTCTTTACAAAAAGATGTGAAATAAAAAGTGATGCTTTACAAAAAGATACGATATAAAGAAGTAACCAAGTAACGGTTATAATTCAAAAATTGAAGAAATTTTGTTGCAAATATAACAATTGAAAAAAAAAATTTTTTAATCGTACTTGGCGTGCGTCATTGAGTACCCCAAATTTTTTCAGGATTGATGAATGTAATTGTAATGTAAGCAAATTTATAAATAGGTGGACCTTTTAAATGCATAAATATAATTAATGAATTATTATTTCATAAAAGTTTCGCAAAACTGAATTGTGTATGGAGTAAGTCAAACAAATCTAAGAATAAGTTCGAAGAAACTTTAATTTCGTTTCAAATCCAGTTTTACATTTTTGTTTTATTCAAATCTTCCCGCGGATAGGTCGAACTAAAGTACATCCAAATAGAACGACCTCTGTAAACAGTATTACCTAGCAGTCAGTGTGCAGCGCGACGAATAATTCGGACTAGTCATCAAGGCCATCAAAGCTGGTTTTAAAGAATAATGTCTTGTTCATGAAACCTTTTCATACCGATAACCAAAATCAATAGCATACAACTGATTAAATAAAAACGGTATTGAGAAATGGCTTGTGATTCATCCGAAAAAATTTGGGGTACTCAATGACGCACGCCAAGTACGATTAAAAAATTTTTTTTTCAATTGTTAAATTTGCAACAAAATTTCTTCAATTTTTGAATTATAACCGTTACTTGGTTACTTCTTTATATCGTATCTTTTTGTAAAGTATCACTTTTTATTTCACATCTTTTTGTAAAGAATCAAATTTTGTTTCAAATAAATTTGAGTTCTATGAACGTGGACTTGGCGCGTTTTTTACAGTGAAACTGTTTTTGTTCGGATTTTGTAATTAAGTGTCGCGAAGGTAAAGCGATTTTTAACCAGAGTGGGAGTGTGTGGAAACGCCAAAGGTAGTTGGCTGATTTTTGATAAAATTATTGCGGGTAAATAAATAAAAGGTTATAAGGTTTAATGAAGTTATAAAGGTTATAAGGTAAATTAAGGTCATAAGGTTATAAGGTTTAATGTTATAAAGGTTATAAGGTCTAATGTCATAAGGTTTATAAGGTTTAATGTGATAAGGTTTATATAAGACGTTATAAGGGTTATAAAAGGTATAAAATATAAAGTTTATAAAAGGTCATAAATGAAGTTAAATTATAAAGGTAAAATAGGTCATTGGAATATAAAGGTTTAACTTGTGAATTGAAATAGTAAATTATTTATAAGTTATCCTTCCTCATCCTCCTCTTACAATGAAATAAAATTACACCGACCCTGATGATCTAAGATCCGGTTCTGGGAGGCCGTAATCACTTCCAGTGGCGCCCTTAAGAGGTAATTTAAGGACGACCAGAGTAACAGCATAGCCCTGTTATAAAACAGCCGATGATCATTACAGACACATCCGCAGAACTATGAGATAAATTAGCATTAGATATAGTAGTACCGAACAAGACATCAGCTAACGGATAGTCATATATTTTAACGATGCAAGATGATCTTTCAAAATATTGTTTTGCAATACCTTCAGTACCTATGGCGGCTGAAAATATTGCGATAGCATTAGTCAAGAATTTTATATTAAAACACGGTTTCCCAAAAGTAATTTTAACAGACCAAGGTCAAGCTTTTATAAGTAGAGTAATTAGTTGTGTAGCCGAAATTTTCAAAATGAAACAAATAAAAACAACAGCTTTCCACCCTCAATCAAATGGTTCTCTCGAGAGAAGCCATCAAGTTTTAACTGATTATGTTAAACTTTTTAAAAGTCACGATGAGTGGGATAAATGGTTGCCTCATGCCACTTTTGCTTACAACACGAGTGTACATAAAGGTACAAAATTCACGCCACATAGATAAATTTTTGATAAAGAAGCACAATTACCATCAGAATTTCCCTATTCAGACGAGATTCCTTCTTACGCAGATTTCGTTAAGGAACTCGCAACTAGACTATTAGAATCACGGAAAGAAGCAAGACAAAATTTAGAAAATTTAGAAAACAAAGATCTAAAGTACGATATGATAAAAAAATTAACCTAATAAATATTAAAATAGGTCAAAACACATTCTTAGTAGAGAATCAGAGAGATGGTAAATTTGATGACAATTATTTAGGTCCATCTAAAATTATGGAAATTTTCCCAGATAAAAACTATATCGAAATTGAATATAAACCTGGAAAAAAAAACTCATTCTTTGCGACAGAGCTAAAATAGCTTATAAGTAAATTGAAATTTTTCTTTACACCAATACCTTTTCGAAAAAACTAAAAACATTCCTATCTTTATACATTCTTTTCCCCTACCATTACGACAGAATCCATAAGTAGACAATAGGTAAACAATTAACACGTGAAAACACAAAAAAAACACACACACACACACACACACAAAAGATAACAGCGTAATTTAGTAGTAAATATCATAAAAACGTATTTAAGGAACTCTTAGGAATAAAATGATTTATTGAAAGTAACAAAGAACAATGAACAACATGGAATGATTCATGAACTGATTTGATCAAAATGTAAGAATAACTATGTATAATTAAGAGAATTTAAATTCTATTATAAATAGTTTTGAAAGACTGGAAACTTATAAATATAATTGAATTTAAATAATTAGTAAAGATAACATCGAATAAGACGAATTCAATGATGCTATAAATTAAATATTCTAGAACTACTATAAAAATAGCTAATAATAATGATAGTTAATAATACAACGCAAAATAGATAATGAATAATAATAAAGATAAACCAATAGAAACGAAACTTTTTGAAAATAAAATAATATAAAATATCGAAAATATAAGACAAATAGAAAAGAAAAAAGAAAGGAAAATAATTGTGAAGATAGTTTAACAGATTATATCATATAGTTATACTAAAAAAAAGTAAATAAATAAGAAAACATTTTTTATATAATAAATTAGTTATAGAAAAATAAAACAATAGATATATTTTTTTTCTTACTTTTATGCATAACTAAAATTATTATTATTTAATACTTAAGTTATATATATATATAAAAAAATAAAAAGAAAAAAATGATATTAATGCAAAAAGTTTTTTATATAATAATAATCGTAAGAAAAAAAAAAATAAGAATTTTTTTTTTGCCTGTGTAACCATTATAGTAAATAAAACATTTATATTGTATAATATTGCATGTGTTCAGTCACAAGCTTGACTAATTTGAATCAAGCTTCGTGCATTTCCGCCAAGTCCGGGAGTTGCCGAACTCGCTACTGACTGAAGGTCAGAATAGTGCCGGGTCACTCGCTATTTGGGCCCGGTAGATACAATTTCTAATTCAGGACCGTGTCAAGACATCCTGAGAACCCGCTATAAGCTGGCCAATCACATAATTCGTTTTATATTGGTCAGCCAATGAGAGAGTTTGCTATCAACTGCGACCTGTTGGCGCGCTCTTAAGCCAATGAGAAAATTTGTTATATGCAGCAAGGCTGCCACGTCGACACCAAGCTTCTCGACGACTCAACGACGCTACCATCTATGATTCTACAACGTGCTTCGCTACTTGTTACCTCGTGCACTTGAAACCGCTTCGCTTATTTTTTCTTTTGTGATATGAAATCAACCCGCTACGCTAATTTCTCTCTTTATTTAATCAGTATACTAAGGCTGCCATTTACTGAGAGTAAATTAATTAATTGTGATTTATAATTATATTATAAAGGATTGCCGCTTAGATAATCGCTCTGACCAGGTGTCAATTACATACGTGAATCTTATCACTAAAGTTGCATTCGCTATCACGTGTCTGTTTGTCGCATTCGCTATTAATCATAATTTCTTACAATATAAGCTTAAATAACTGTAAATAAATCGCTCATTTATTTATTGATAAAAACTGTGTAATTTATAATTGTTTAATTCCTCACGCCTAAACCAGATCCATTTTAGTTTATTCGCTCACTTTACAGCATGCGCAAATTGATATGTGAACATAATTTTCCAATAATTTACGAAAAAAATAAAAAATGAACAGAAAAGAATGTCATATTGTAGATATTTGACTAAAGCCCTAATAACATATTAAATATGTACAGATTTCACGTCGGTAGAATAAAAATTTTAATATTTAGTATCTTTCACGGACGAGGCCCGAACGAGCAAGGGCGCTCGTCTAGCGGGTGGGGGCGGGTGACGCCCCAGCCTGTACGTCAGATGACGAGGGCATTTACTTATCTAATTACTGACCTGAAATCTAACTAATTATATCGACTATCGATAATCAAGTAATTTCCATAATATTTAATTAATTATATAAAATAATATAATATAAGAATGGAATACTATTATTTAAGATATTTGAACATTGAGAACATGAGTAATAGTTGATAAAGTTATTTTTCTATATTTGATCGAATATAAATTAGCACTGACGCCTCGAGTAAATCCTCGAGACGTACAGCTGCACAAACATCTATTTTATTTACGATAACTTTTATTGATAGATAAGTGACTCATTTGTTAGTAAGAAAAGCGTAGTGATCGTAAGAATTAAGTATTTTCAATAAATATTAGAATGGATCATTCGATAACATGCGTTATCTCGAATGACCCCTCCATATGAATCGATGCGCGGGCCTGATGCCTGAACGCATTGATAAGAGTTAGCCTAGTGTTTCCCTATTAAGAGGCGTTAGTCTGAAACATAGAATCATCGAGAGCATTCAGGCTCAATATAAAAACTTAACTTCTTTCTCACCCTCTCGAAGTTATTGTGAATAGTACATTAACGAATTCATAAACGAATTCAACTGTAAATTTTCACATCACTCAAAATTGTTTCTTTACAATTGAATAAATCACATTTAGATATATGAAATAATATATATAATCAAACAACCAGTTTATTTCAACCACCAAATATGTAAATAATAATAAAATACGTAATGTGTAAATTAATTTTACTTTACAATTTGAAAATATAAATCAATAATATTTATTAGTTTTCAGTTTATATTTATGATTGTGAGATAGTTGGGCTGCATAATCCACTATGATCGTATGCCCTAAGGAAAGTTTAATGTTTTATTTCGGTAAAAATTCACAGCTGTGTATCGATGTATTAGGAAACATTGACCACAGGGTAGGGGAAAATCAATAATTTCCTCTACACTATCGAAGCTGATTTTATGATTTAAAATAATGATTATTTAATATATTATATAGATCAAAAATTAAAATTTTGGATAAATAAATATTAGGTATATTGAATTAGTTATATATGTATCATTCAGGCAGAAGAAAGGCATTTTTATAATTTATTAATCTAATTTAAATCGAGGCTCAGGGTCAAATAATACTAATAGAGGGCAATCGAAGCGCTCTATGGGCGACCAACAGGCAGATGGGCAAAAAACTAATTAGATTGATACGGAAACTCGTTGCGGGTAGACGTTGCCGTTTTATAAAATTTGCTTATACGTTTTGATACATTTATTTGTGTAAATTAGAAAGTTAGTTGAATTGCTGTTATGTCCACCGCTGTGATTCAATTTAATTATCCGGGATTTCTCCCTTTGTTAGCTATAGAAAAATTTAACGAGCAATATGGAGGTTGCGGACAACAGTAAAGAATACGAGAAAGATTTTAACTTCCTATATTAATTATTTAATGTGGATTTTTCGAAGAGTGTGAACTCAAATGCCTTCGAGCTTGGTTACGTTGCATTTATCAATCGATTAACAGAGAGCAAAGATATTAAGATTAAGATTGTCTCTCACTTACCTTTAGATGATTCTTTCTTCTAAAACGGCAGGATTTTATCCCTCCAGAACTTTGCAGCTTACCCGACCTCCTCCTGAAGGATTTGGTTAAATGGGCGCAGCTGGGGTTGTAGGATGAAATCATGTGCTACTTTCGAATGAAACTCTTAAGGTTGAAGTTGTGATCTCTAATCTTTTTATTAAACGTTCAACTATAATATTGTTTTACTAAACTCGGGAACATCCAAGAGTAAGTACTTTGTAATTCTTTCATCGCATTTTCACTTGTTAACCCCCGGTAGTCGTTGGTCGCCGTGATGGAAAAACTCACCCGTGTAAACCGCACACAGATAAATATTAGTAATTAATTTATAATCCTGAATGATACATAGTTAGTTGTATAGACAATTGAAAATTTATTGTTAAGATTTCTTTAAGTCTATATATCATTGGAATTACGTATATATATATATATATATATATATATATATATATATATATATATATATATATATATATATATTCTACTTCTTTTGTTAGTTCTTGCGTATAGGGTATGTATATATTAGGGTGATTCAAAAAATAGTAAATTTTTTTTTTTTTCGCAAACAGGTTTTAAAGTTTCATTTTCGTGATATTTTGTAATAGGTCTGATAGTTTACCGAAAAAGTAAAAAGATCTCAAAAGCCATAGGCCGACAAGTATAGTGAATTCGCCCCTCAAATACAATAAAGTCTTCTTCTTCTTCTTCTTTATCTTCTTCTTCTTCTTCTTCTTCTTCTTCTTCTTCTTCTTCTTCTTCTTCTTCTTCTTCTTCTTCTTCTTCTGCCACAAACTCATTTACTCCAAACAGAATCCACTTCGACTTCTCTTTCTATCGTCTTTTCAATATCATCTACTTTATTTTCTTCATCTTCTGCTAGACTTTCATCAACAAATCTACAGGCAAATAAAAAATTAATTACAAATGGAATAATTTGCATTCGCATCATTTCTGTCACAGTAAAAAAACGAGACATCAATATCAAAAAAAAATTTTTCGGTCGTAAAGCACACTCTGATGCTTTGCATCATGAGTCGGGCAAAAGTACATGTTAAAATTCCAAGTCCCTTATAGGAAAAAACCATAGGCAAGTGCGCGGTCGTCAATCTGGTGAAGAGTAAGTGTTCTGATGTGCGTAAAGATATCGAGTTAGTAGATGGGAGCGTCATTGACCATCTTGGTGCCTGACAGTCGTACAAATATCTAGGGATTGACGGGAGTCCTATGCAGGACGTCTCGAAAACCAAAACGACTCTCTGCAGCGAGTATGTGCGGAGACTCCGGAAAATCTGGTCATCAGAACTTTCCGGGAAAAACAAAGTCTCTGCAACAAAGATGCTTGTTGTCCTGGTACTCCTGTACTCTTTCGGTGTCCTTAAATGGGCCTGAAAATAGCTCAGGAACCTCGGTATTAAGACGCGCAAAGTCATGAATATGCATCGGAGCATGCACCCTATATCTTCACTCACCAGATTATACCTTTCCCGGCACATCGAAGGGAGAGGTCTACAGAGCTTGGAGTGTCTACATGATCGTTTAGTATTGGGTTTAACATACGAAGTTTTCAATTTCACAGCAGATAAAAACGACTTCCTTATGCAAATTGTCCGAGACCGAAGGATATATTTTTGCCTGCCAAGATGGTGTTATTAACACCCTCGAATACCGTGCCAAAGTACTCCAGGTGCAGCTGCCCGACACACTGTGTAGGGTTTGTAAGCAACATCCTGAGACGCTTATGCATCTATTGTCGGTATGTCTTGTGCTGGCAAGAAATGCATACGTCCAGCGTCATAATGCTGCTCTGCGAGTACTTTATTACCATCTTAGACATACACACGGTATCGATAAAACACCAGTACTGCCTTATTTGCCAGGAGATATTCCGCAAGTTGTTGAGAATGTCCGTTGCCGTATTTATTGGAACGTGCAAATCGCAACAACGCGGAAAAAAGACTATAATAAACCTGATATTGTGCTCTTCGAGAAAACTGCTCTTAACATTTATTTTATTGAGTTTTCAACTCCAGCTCAATATAACATCCCGGTAAAAGAAGAGCACAAACACAAGATATACCAGGATCTCCTGTTTGAAATTGGCAAACTTTACCCAGGCTACCGTGTCAAGCTTGTCGTACTCATTGTTGGCGTCCTAGAAGAGATGAAACAGACGTTTGCGTCTACATTGGCTAAAATCCGAACTTGTTTATCGCAAGTTGAGTTTTTGGCATCGTGGATACAAAAGGCTGTCATACTCGGATCCCTCCGTCTCCTAAGGCCACTAAACTTGGCCTGCTGCGCATCCTGATCATCTTGTTGATGATGCATCGCAGCAGTAACGATTTGGCGCTCAGGTGAGGCCTTCGGTAGAGTCGGACTACCGGGGACAATCCCCTGAGCATTTAACTAAAAAAATATATAATAATAATAATAATAATAATAATAATAATAATAATAATAATAATAATAATAATAATAATAATAATAATAATAATAATAATAATAATAATAATAATAATAATAATAATAATAATAATAATAATAATAATAATAATAATAATAATAATAATAATAATAATAATAATAATAATGATAAAAAAAAAAAATAATAATAATAATAATAATAATAATAATAATAATAATAATAAAAATAATAATAATAATAATAATAATAACCATCTTTAAAAGTATTTAGCGAGCGTAGGTTCAAATCCTATATAGATTTTTTAATTTTTTTTTTCTTTCATTTTATAACAACCCGAAGAATAATTATTTTATAATTGACGATTTAATGAATCCCAAATAAATTTTATAGAGTATGCTAAAATTTTACGGCCAGTAATTACTTTTGAGAAAAAATGAGCCATACAGTTTGATACTGTAAAGACATCTAGCCAGTAAACACATTTTTACCATGTTGTTAGTGGAAATTGCAGGTCATTCACATGCTATCGAGTAGTATTTTTTACTATGTGCATGTGATCAATTCAGATATTTTCTAACACATATTTTCACAGTATCAAACTTTTTGGGTAATTTTTGCTAAAAATTTTTTTGCATGTAGAGCTAGAAAAAGTAGAATCAACTCGACTATTTACAGTACTTCCTATGAAAAGTAAATTGTTCAAACCTTCAATAGAAGTGTATATTCTATAAAGAGCACTGCAAAATATATAGTTTCCACTACTTGCCCCGTCATTACTAGGTTACCACTGTACTTCTTTAAATATAATTTTTTCAATGAACTTAATATAAATATTTTCTAGAGTTATGAGTGATAAACGAAAACAAATCGATCAGTTAGAGAATAAAGTTGGAAAAATCACCGAATCATTGAATCTCCCAAGTAAGCTATCTGTGTGGACGGCTTCTTCAATTCAGAAAAAACAAATCCCAGAAACAAATTCTGTTAGATTTCTATCAACCGATGAGGTGGAAATTGGAAGACCGGACAGTAATGTCGTGATCACTGCTGATCAGTGGGACACTGCGAAGAACAGAAATACGTTCATAGTAGCAGGATTATCATTACCGACTGCTGTGTTTGACTTGGACGCTTTGCTACAAAGAAATTTGAAAGGGAGGTGCAATAAGATTAATAAAGATGCAGCCAGAAATAAGGCGATAGATGCAGATAAATTATCCGCAATCAAATGTAAGTTGACAGTGTTGTATTAAAGAGAGTGATTGAAATTAACATACCAAAGTAACATAGCAATTCTGAAAAAAAATACATTCTCGCAGATACAGTGCGTCAACTGTACCCTGCCAAATACAATGAAACACTATTTCATACTGCAGTCAATTCAAAATTAAGTAAAAGGTGCCAGAGAAAAAATGACTACCCAGATTCAACTGATTTCGAATTCAGTCATGATAATCATTGATTTATGTTGGAATTAAAATAGTTAAAACTTATAAAAAATTTGAAAACAAAATAAAAATTGATAAAAAACAATATTTTAAAAGAACTGATTTTCTATTTGCTTCTTGATTTGCTAAAAAACTTATTTTTATGATTGGCGACGGTGCTGGCCAAACCGGTCCACTGTAGATAGACTGACTCCAGAATCCTATTGGTGAACTGAGAAAGACCCATCAAGTGTCTGACGCGACGTGGACTAGGTACAAGAAACTCGAGTGTATTTTTTTTTTCATTAAAAATAAGTAGGTTGATAATGTACGACCTTGTATTAAGTTTTCTGACACTTGAAGCGTTAATGACCAGGTAAAACAGGAGTTCAAACAATTATTTGGCTCCAAATCAATGCCAACACACGTAAGACAGACCTACTGTACTGGGTCTCACTCCAGAATCCTATTGGTGGGCTGAGAAAGACCTATCAGGCGTCTGACGCGACGTGGACTAGGTCCGAAAAATTCGAATGTATTTTTTTTTTTTCATTAAAAATAAATAGATTGATAATGTACGAACTTGCATTAAGTTTTCTGACACTTGGAGCCTCGAAGACAAGGTTAAACAGGCGAGTTTAAACTATCATTTGGCTCAGAATCAAATCCAACACATGTCAGACAGACCCGCTGTACTTACTCTGACACTAGAATCTTACTGGAGAATTTTTTTACATGCAAAATATATTCTGTATACATCTCGTAGATATTTTTATTATAATATTATTGTTGTATTCTGTATATTTCTCGCATCTATTTCTCGCATATTCTTTACATATATTACATGTAGTCTATCTATATTCGGAGTATATTTAAAACGGCAAATAACATATTAAAATAAATAGATTCTGTTTGTTTCTAGAATATATCAATTATAAATCTTAATTATATTATTTTATATTCCGTATATATTATTCCTGTATTCTTTGTATTTCTTAAATATATTCCAGAATATATTCTAAATAAATACTATTTCCATGGGGGTTAACTCTGGTTATCGCTGAATTATAGTCTGATCCTCTAGTCTGCTATACACTTACAATTGAGAAAAATTGTTGGTATTACTTAACTCAAATAATCAAATTGATACATTCTACATAAATAATGCACCTAATGATGAATTTGGTTTCATATATAAATTACTGTAGAATTTATTAGATACATATAAGCAAATCTATTTATCTATAAACTTGAAAATATCCGCATTTAAATCGATATTGATTTATACCTTTAAATAATAGCCAAAAACTTTGAACATTTTTAAGTATCGGTGATTTAAGTGCTTCGTTTCCGGCGAAAGTATTTTTTTCGTTGCTCATCAAGCAGAATATTTTTTTCTCGCTTCTGGGCGGAAAGCGTCAACTTTCGTCCCGCTGTCCAAAACAAAGTTGCCGCATTTTGCCTCTGTCGACGAGAAAAATAGTATACACTCCTTCAGAAGTAAATAAGAAAGCCTTAAATTACATGTGATCTGAGACATTTCTTACTTTACTTCTCTAGGTGTGTAATATACTATTTTATGCTAAAACAAAAATTCCTACCAAGTTTGAGCTCTTAATTGCAATTCTAAGTACTTTCCATTTGATTTCAAAGATTTCTCATTTAAAATACGCGTAAATTAAATTACTTTTTTTTTAACTTTCTAATACTCAGCTGTATTTTATGATATCAACGTGTTTTTGGTTACAAATTGTATGGCATTTGGTGTTCTTTAAAAGTGCCCATAGTTACTTAGCTGGACTTTCAGCTGTTTCACTTGTGTTCACTGAAAATGTTAATAGGAATTTTATAAGAGAATTAATTTCCTTAACAAATGGTCTTATGTGTCAAGTGGCTAAAGTCCAAAGTTTTCGAGTTCTAATAATTTTAATTATTTAAAAAATGAAATATCAATTGTAAGTTTCCTAATTGATATTGAATTTTCGAAATTATAAAAATTACTATAATTTGGAAACTACGGAATGAACTGACTCGACTCATGAGACTTTTCTTAAAGGGAATTAAATTTCCTATAAAATTCTTAATAATATTTTTAGTGGGCTTTCATTGGATTACATTCGGCAAGCCAGAAATGGTCCATTTCATAGTAAAAATGACGTCCGCAACGGACACAAATGAAACAGCTGAAATAACAGCTCAGTAACTATAGGTAAACAAAACAGTACCACTTTTGAAGAACACCAAATGCCTTACAATTTGCGACGAAAGTAATTTAATTTACGTATATTTTAAACGGGAAACCTTTGAAATCAAATGAAAAGTACTTAGGATTGGAATTAAGAGCTTAAACTTGGCAGAAATTTTCGTTTCAGCGTAGAAAATAAGATTTTGCTTGATGAATAACGGAAAAAATACTTTCACCGGAAACGAAGCACTCTTATATATACACTAATGCAAAAAATTAATGGAACAGAAAAATTTTTCAATTTTTTTTGTGATTTTCGGAAGTCTGTAACTTTGTGAAAAAGCGAGATATTCTTATTAAAATTTTTTAAGAGCTCCGATTATTGCATAAAACATGAGAAATACCGCGAAACAAAAAATTTCAAAATTACTTTTTCCGAGGAGCCCTCGGACCGCGGAAAATTTTTTTCAACTAAATCAATGCATAGGTCGTTTAACAAATTCATTCAGCTTCAATTTAGCTTTCTTTTAACCTCGTAGGACGATATGTCGCAGAGATATCAACCTTTAAACAAAAAATGATCCTTTTAGCTTTAATCATCGATATTTCAGCTACCGTTGATCGCACAGTAAATTTGATGGCGGCATTAAAAATCTTCATAAAACCCCTACAACACGCTTTCATAATTTTTTGGATAAAATTTTGATTTTTTAATTTTTAAGATCCATTAGAAGCCCGCTCGACATGAGTATCAGAAAGACATTTTATTGGTATCATAAAGTTATCTAAAAAATTGTGTGATCTTTCTGATATCAAAAAAATGCCTTTTTGACATTTATGCCGAGCGAGAGTAAGTACAAAAAAATGACTTTTTTTGGTTTTTTAGTAAATCAACCACTACTCTGTAAATATTGATGAAAAGACTAATGTTGCCTGAGACTTTTTCAGCTTAATGTACCCTGTTATATTCAATAATTTTTTTTTTTATTAATTTATTTTATTTCATAAATAAATTTACGGAACTACTCTTTAAAAAAGCACGCGAAAATGCAGCGTTAGTTTTACTACCATTTATGTTTATAAAAGTAGCGAGAATTTTAATCTTTTTAATAAGAACACTTTTGCAGGAATCCGCGTTTGCGTTAAAAAGTCAATAGGGAAAATTTATCTCAAATTTCTCTAAAAATCAGGTAATCTTACTGTAGGAATCCGCGTTTGCGTTGAACAGTCAGTAAGATATTTTAACTAAAAATCTATTAAATTTAGTGAGAGAAACTGTGAAACTGTGATAGGGAAACCCCTTGTGAGTCAAAAGAAAACGGTCAACTTCGATCCTGACCTCGAAGAAGAAAAATTAGAACATACAAAAGATGATTCAGCATGTTGTAATTGTCCATTTTGCCCTCACCATCAAGCGAAAAGACGTGCTGCTAGAAAAACAGCAGAGCCGTCTTTAAACGCACGGGGCGCTCATCAAAACGAGACGATGACAAGTAGAGCCTGAGAGTCTCGAAGATCACCACCCCGATCCAAACGCAACTCGCAAACAACAACGGCGAGAGAGTACAAACTTCTTCAGCGATCAAATCCATCACATTAGTAATCGGAGAAGGCCCTAAGATCAGGATAAAATAAAAGGTGCTTTCCTATTCAGGTTGTGAAGTTCTTCTTGACTCTGGTTCTGATCTTAATTTCCTTTGCATCGATGCTTTAGCAGATGACGCAGTTTTTACAATTGAAGAATGAGGTGTAGTAGGCGGCATTGCAACTAGTGGTATGCCTATCATTGGAAATATAACGTTAAACATTTTTGGAGTAGAAGTTCGTTTTGAGATATTACCCCACTAAGAAAAGAGCAGCTGTTTCCTTTTATTGGAATACTCTTGTCTTTAGAGAACGATCTACTCGTCCCATTCCATTTACAATGGATGAGGACTCTCAAGAGAATTCGGTTTAAGTCCAAGGGACTGGGCCGAAGATTTTCGATGCATGTAATTCACTACTCTTTGAATTACAATGCTTTCTCATAGATACAGAGGGAGGGGATGTATGCTTGATCAACGTCTCTGCCCTCAAACCTGAGATTAAAATAAATCAAAATGAGGTCATGTCATTAAGAGGCCTCAATGGGTGCCGAGTTGAGATATTCGGTACTGTAGAAATAAAGGTCTTAGGAGCCGGAATTCTCTTTCATGTGGTAGACGAAAATCTACCATTTAATGGAGGGGATACTTGACAACAACTTCCTACGAAAGGAACAAACTGAGATTTCATACCATCGCCAGTCTATAAATTTGCTTTCTTGACCCTCTAGTCCTCTATATTTCAGTTTAGAGGTGAAACTACCATGCTTGTATACGATTCCACCCCGTATGCGAATGACAATTGCGGTGCCGATTATTAATCCTGAAATTGAGCAGGGTTACCTCCCTAAGGTCACCCTTAAAGATGGAATTCTTATGGGCGAAGTTGCAGTTAAACTGGAAGGAGATCAGGTAATGTGCATGGTCATCAATACTACGTTTGATCTACTTGATATCAATATTGAACCTCAAATGTTGGAGGAGTTCGAATTTGATCAAACCGATTCCACGGACTTCTTTCCTGAAAAAGTTGAACCGTTATCGTTGGGAAATAAAATCCAGAAAAGAAAGAATAAATTCCTGGCGATTTTTTAACCCGGAGAGACCAAAAACAAGTATTTGACCTCATTAAAAGAAATCACGACGTTTTTCATCTGTCTGGCGATCGTCTCGGGTGATCTAAGAAATTCACATGCGAAATTGAAACAACTACAAACCAACCTATTCGGATGCGACAATCTTTGTTTCCACAAGAATATCGAGAAGAAATTCAGAAACAAGTCGATAATCTTTTAAAATAAAGAATTATCCGTAAATCGAATTCACCTTATAATTCGCTTTTATGAATAGACCCAAAAAAGCCTGATGGCAAGGAAATGGCGCAGAGATCAATTTTCAAAATTTAAATAAAGTTGCAGTAGGGGACGCTCACCCTCTACCCCTGATAATCGATATTTTTGATCAACTTTGCGGAGCCAAATACTTCAGCGTATTTAATAAGGCGAGTAGATTCCATCAAGACCCAATTGACCCCAAAGAAGCAGAAAAAACCCCATCCTTAACTCTTGATGGACATTGGGAATACTGTTGCATTCCATTTGGATTAGAATGCGCCCCTGCAATCTTCCAACGTATAATGGATTCCACTATAAGTGGTCTCAAAGGCACAGAATTATTCATATATCTCGATGATTTCGTGAGTTACGCATCTTTACTTGACGATCGTGAAGTAAGAGTTCAAAGGCTCTTCAACCGCCTCAGAGAAGCAGGGTTAACTCTTCAGCCCGAAAATGCAAATTTCTCTGACCTGAGGTCGAATATTTGGGCCACATCATATCGAAGGACGGGGAAAAACCTGATCCCAAAAAGATTTCTTCATTAAAAAATGCCTCTAACTCTCGTAATCATACTGATGCTCGTAAGTTTATGGAAAAATTTCGCTGAAAGAGCTAAGCCTATCACTGACCGCTCCAGAAAAACTAAACTGTTCGTTTGGTCAAAAGAAGCTCAGAACGCTTTCAATGACATTAACAATGCATTATGTGAAAACTCTTTCCTTGCTAATCCTGATTTTGACAAACCTTTTATTTTGGCAACAAGGTCGTCAGAGGTTGGTACCTCGGGCATTTTGAGCCAAGAGGTCGAAAAAGAGAATACCGACACCCCAAATACTAGTGATAAAATCGAAAAAATTGTTTCCTGTACATCCCGTATCTCGCATGAGACGAAAACAAGATATGCCAACAATGAAAAAGAATATTTGGCAGTTTTATATGCTGTGCAACAGTTTAGACCTTATCTTTACAGTAAACCTTTTATCTCAAATACCAGCAGCCTTTGTATGGCTTGGTTAAGAGATAGTCAAACTGTAACTGAACGACAGATCAAATGGAGATCTCAACTGAGCGAATACAAATTTTCAGTCGTCGTCCGGCACAACATCTGCGAACAATGTGCATGAGGACTTGCCAACTTCAGAAATAAAAACTCCAAAAACTATTAAAGCAGTAATGTTGCGGCTAAAGAAGTCTTCCCTGCCTGGTGAAGAAGCTATCAATGCTGTAAAACGAGACAGAAAACCTGGAAGTAAACCGAGTTAACAGCGCACCTCAACCAAGAGATACAATAGCTTCCCGATTGCGACAGAGGAAAGCTACTGATAATGTATTAACATAATACTCACGAAGGCGTAAATTATTGTAAACTAAGTACCACCGAACCTGAAGACTTGGAAAACAATCAAGTGGAGGGAGTTATGGGGGATGATGATTTTTTATTGGAAGGGAGAAGTTGACGGTGGTAGACAACCTTCTACCATCATACCAAGACATTTGCTCTCCCTCTACTGCGAAATAATGAAACCGGTCTCGCGACTTTTAAGAGGCCTCACGTTTATCAACAAAGGCCTCAAAGGCCGCAAGTCCAAGAATGGGTGATGTATTAGTCACAAAATTAGGACGTTGTCTTATTTTCACGATTTTTATAAAGAAAAACCATTTTAAAAAAATTGATTCAGAAAATTTAATAGAAGGATTGCGAAACCTTCGAACTTTTATGTTTAAACATGAAGTTTACACGTTCCGAATAGCGATACAGGGGGACGAGTTTGATGATTTGAACATCAAATCCTACCTCTCACAAGAACTGGGTGATTGTCTCCTTTGCGAAGGCTGCATTGAAGTACCTCCTGAAGAACTAAGAACTAAAATAATAGAAGAAAACCATTGTAGTGCAATCGCCGGGCACAAGGGAGTAGCAAAAATATACTGGCATATTCACGAAAGATTCTAATGGCCTGGAATAAAAGAGAAAATTTATCGCTTCATTTAAAACTGTAAAGTCTGTCAAAAGAATAAATTAATGCGAATTAAGACAAAACAACCCATGATAATGGCAGACACATCGCTTGAGCCATTTGAGAAAATTTCTATCGATACAGTCGGTGCACTTCCGATGACTAGAAACAGTAATGTCCATATTTCGATGACTAGAAACAGTAATGTCCATATTTTGACTATTCAAGACAACTTCTCTAAAGCAGTAACAGGTGTCCCGATACCTGATGTACGATCAACCACGGTAGCTGAATCATTAATTGACTGATACATCTGTTATTGCCGTTGCCCAAGAGTAATGCTTTTGGATAAAGGAACCTCTTCTACCAATAAAATAATCCAACAATTATCAAAAGTACTAAAAATACAGATTAACCACTTCTAGTTACTATCCACAATCTAATGGATCCGTAGAAAGAAGCCATCAATCTCTAATAGACTTTTTACGTGTCATTACTGACAGGTATCCGGACTGGGACAGGTATTTAAGGATGGCCATGATGAATTATAATACCAGTGTGCATACTTTCACCAAGTTCATCCTATTTGAGGTGATGTTTGGGTGGAAGGCACGACTACCCACTCAATTCCCAGATTATTAAAAAATTGAAAACCTACCTGAAATACCTAGCTGATCTTATGGAAAGATTAGCTGATGACAGACAGATCGAATCTTATTGTCTGATTAAATCTAAAGAGAAGTCGAAAATTCGATTTGATAGACGTATCAATTCGAAAAATTTTCAAGTGAATGATTTCATTTACGTTTCCAAAGAACCTCGAAAAAATAAATTAGATGCTTATTCCATAGGGCCTTACCAAATTGTAAAAATTAACGAATTAGGGAGCCTTATTTACGAAAATAAAAAAGGAAAACGTAAACTTGTTAAGTCCATCAAAGCGAAACCGGCAGTGAACCAAAAAAATTAAACTTTACTAAGTTTTCTGTTTCAGATTCACGAACTGCCAACAATCATGAAAAGACTACTGTGGTTCCTGCTCATCACCATGGGGAACATTCAATCCGAAGATGTCCTCATCATTTAACCATTGGTACATAACCCAGGTCTACTATATGGCCCCTTTATAAGGATTTATCTCATAGAAGAAAACTGGCGTATTATCTCGTCCATCAACGTTCAAAAATTGATCAAAATGTATCCTATTCAATGCGCTCTAGTCGATACAGGGTCCTGTATGCACTATCTGGAATTCAGCCTTATGGCTGGAATGGAAGCGGAAATAGATCAAGCCAAGAAACGATTGAGGCAGCTTCTCGAAGAAACCGAATTCAAAACTTTACTGAATAATCGAAATCAACGAGCCCCATGGTTCGGATTTGTGGATACGATTGCTAGAGAGTTATTCGGAATCATGGAATATGATGACAAAGAACACATCTTCGAGGAGCTTGACAAATTATACCGGGATAACGCAGAAATGATACACTTGGTGCAAAACGCCACCCATATCGTTAAAAGTAAAATCAATAACATTCTCGAGAACGAAACGCAAATGAAAGTCAATTTGGATACCCTGGCTAATGCAACCAAGGCGTTTGCAAATGCAACTCGAGAAGCATTGAAGAAACTCGCGTATGTAGTGAACGTCATAATGTTGGGGGACGAACGATAAGAAATAGCCTCCAATTACTTCAGGGTCCTGAGAGAGGTGGAAACTATCATTGAAAAAGCCAAAGCACGAAGACTTTCGCCACAGACGATCTTACCTAAGCAACTCTACAAAGCAACCATTGACATCATGAAGAAACATCCCGATTTAAATACACCACAGCCAACTGATAGAATGGATATCTCAACCTTGTCATCAGTATCAACAGTCAAGGTAACAAGGATAAAACGATACTTACTCATTATAGTTACCCTGATCTTCTTCCAAAAAACTTAATTATTATCATACGAGATGAGACCATTACCAAAACTGGAAAATCTGAATGGTGAAACACTAGCGATATTACCATCAGAGAAATTCCTGATTACATATCCTGATCTACAACAATATTACTTAGTAGATAACGACTATATTAATAAATGCGAGAACATCGGAAACTATTTATCTTGTCGCCGGGATGCCCCGTTCCAATGAACGGAAAAACCAGACGAAGTTAACTGCGAAATAAGACTATTATTGAAGTCAACCGAAGAAGTCATGCGGACCTGCAATGTTTGCATTATTCCCAAGTGTAAGACCACCTGGATTAAACTACACCAACCAAACGCGTGGGCATATTCGACTTGTGTGGAGGAAAAATGAAGCCTCAAATGTTCTAACCTAATTGAAAAAGATTACTACATTAATGGAACTGGCATGATCCATATTAAAAACGGATGTGAAGTCAGGATCGGAAAATATCTACTCAAGAGCGTAAATGAAGAAACGATTCAGATCAACATAACTCTGCCAAAATTAAATTTGACCATGAAATCTCTCTCATCAAATTTATCGGCTCAACCAAAAGTACCCGGATTTTTCTTCAACAGTAATATCGACCCTATACAAAGTGTCGACAAATTCAAACCCTGGGGAGTAGGGCTAGAAGAAACAGAAAACCGAATGTTAGATTTTTCTCCATCACCAAGACGACGAAACACACCGGAAAATGACGGCAGGAAATATATCTGCCGTAGCCGTGTTGGGGATGATTATTATTATCCCAATCTTCTTCAAGTTCTGCTTATGCTGTAGAAGAAAATGTTCGTTCACCTGAAAGAAAAACCGAAAGTCAGTAAAGAATTCTCAACATTCAAATAGCGAAACCTAACTTATTGTGGAAATCAGCACGACGAAGCATCATTAAACTAAAATAAAATTGAGGTGATAGAGCTCTGAGATACGTTAAAGCATCCATCTCCAAATAAATATCTTTCGTGCAACGCTAAATTAGCAACGCCACCAAGAGGAAAAAGAGTCTTCATACTCAGTAATTACGCGTCTCCAATTTAAATAACAGCAAACTTAGTTAAGTAAAAAAAAAAATTAGATGTAAAAACTATCATATTAAAATTGTTGTCGAAGTAAGAATCCTTTTCTTAAAAAAAAAAGAAAAGCTTACGTAAGTTTTCAGGAAAATTCACTCTTTATTTTTATCTTTATTAATTTACTATGATTAATTCAAAATTTTCTCTTTGAAAAGGATTCCTACTTAACCAGCATAATCGAAGAATACACATTCGATTGAAGACAGTAAGCTAAAGTTAAAAAAAAACTCAAACATACAAACTAATAATAATATAACACAGGGTGTTGATGGAATTTTCCTAAATTAGAACGAATGATTAAATCAAAGGTTTTTTTCTACATAATCGAATCAGACATTCTCATCTTAGAATTATTCTTCTGTAAAACTTCAATTGATGCTTCTACTGGACTTTATTAAAAATAAAAAATTAAAAAAATTAAATAAAAAATTTATAAGTCACCTCAAATAAAATAGACAACCTTATTTACCAGGCAACCAACAAAATGGCTAATAAATAAATCAAAATACAAAAAAAAAAAGTGAAATTCGTTTTTTTCGGGACTTACATAGAAACCAAAATAAAAAAAAAAAAAACACAAAGAATTTCTAATCAACAATCTTTATTTAAGCAAGATGACATAACAATAAGTAAATGGTTGTCAAAAATTTTCATTTATCCAGCAACGGCTGGATCAAAAGGGTCTATCTCTTCATTAAGATCCACTGAAGGCTCTTCCTCAGAATCCCCAAGTTTCTCCAATGTCTCGAGCACAATATCCTCCTTGATTCCGATAAATCCGTCAAATAACCAGTTGACTGGCTCCATATCTAGTAACCAATCATCTTCATCGTCATCGTCATCTTCATTAGTCCTCCAAACGTGCTTACTTCATGCTAAAAATAATTCCCGCTTCAATCTGCTGGAACAGCAGGGCAAGGGGTACGTAGTATTCAAATAGTACTAAATAAATGAGGTCCGTTAAAAACACCAATTCACAGATTAAATTAAGATCACTAATTTAGATTAACTTTGTACAACTTACATGTAGTAAATTATTTCTCACACCACAATGATAATAACAGTCACTAATTTGTACGGGTTCGAAATTGAAAAAATTCGCCTAATATAGGTGAACTCTAGACCCGTCCTAACGAAATAATAAATCGGATCGCCAAGGTCATACTTCTGCCCGAATGATAGAGACATGTTGATTGTGCAAAGTTAAACACTTGAATGACAGCCTTGAGGTAAGAATGTTACGATCAGCTGAAATATGAGAGGCTGAGTGTCACGAACGTCCAATACGACAATATTGAAGAACGTTAAAACTAACTTAAAATATCTAAATAATTGATATAAAAACTAAAATCTTTTCTGGTTTTTGAAAAAAAAACTCGTTAGAAAAAAAATTTTGAAATTAGAAAAACTTGGAATTTATTTTCAATATTTTTTGTTACAATTCAACTGTTTTATAATAATAATTTTAATCAAATCATTTTTTTTTCTTTTTGAAGATTAACATTTAAATAATTAAATTAAAGGAAATTCTTTTAAACGGAAATTTAAAAACTGAAGATTCCTTCGGTACTCTCTGATGTCTCGAATATCCCTTAAACTTTCTAATAGAGTTCCACGATTGAGTGAGTAGTCATCCGTATAATTCAGATGCAAATTGTCGACAGCACACAGAAAAATATTGTTATACTTGCAATAAAAAGAGCAAATTAGATAATTAAGAAAATAGATAATAATCATAACTGCGTCCAACAATGTCATAACTACACCCCGTGAATCAGTAGGGGGGACAAAAGGGACAATAGAATGCAACCAATTGACCTCAAACTGATAGGTAACAAACAAAAATACGGAATCGAAGTAATCATACCACAAGGGTTGAACTTCCGGTATATCTAAATCGTCAATGGTAGGAAAAGGGTATGATTCTGGAAAATCCCGTGAATTACGAATGAATCTGTTGCACATTTTCCTTATTCTCGGCCTGAAAGAATTGTTTAATTTATCAGGAAACAAAAGAAAGAAATTCAGTTGCTTTAGGAGCGACGGAAGCAGTATCATTTAGAATTTTTAAGCTATAGCATAGCTTCTATCGCGGGCCTTGAGCGCGGGGATCGAATCCAGAAATTCCGTAACGAAAAAACCTCACGCTCCCCACTCCGACAGGCACGGAGGTGTGGCTTGAAGGCCGTGCATCGTCTAACGTCGTTTCAGTTCGGCAGTCTTCGACACGGCGTTGTGTGCGTGCAATTAGACGTATTGTACGACTCTACGAAACTCGCACGAATCGAGACGAGCTGCTCCGAAATCGGACGAATACATAAGCAGCTGTTTATGAGAAAGTATATGGGTGTATAGGTATTAATTTACAACAGTGAATAGCTGTACTTGTAAAATTTGTGTATAAAGTGTTTTGAATATTAATGAACAAAGTGCATTTATTATTAATAAAGAAAGTCACGAAAAAATAGTGAAAGAAAATGAGTGAGTACTCTATATACATACATTTTATTATTATCACAAATGCAGTATTAATTTTGAATTGAAAATATAATACTGCTATAAAGATAACCTAAATTTTTGATATTAAAATGAGCTATATTAAAAGTAGCCCTCTTTTATACACACAAACACACACACGCGTATAGTTTAAATTCTCAATTTAGATTCTCAATATGTATATATACATATATATATATATATATATATATATATATATATATATATATATATATAAATAAATTCATTCTTCATTATGTATATAACAGAAACCATCAAACCAAGCACGTGTACTATTCAGTACCTTTGTTTTTGGTGTATAGATAATGCACATGAATGCCGCGCAGAGAAAGTATATATGATATTATATCTATATAAATGTACATCACGCGAAATTCGATACTCTCTTCTTAATATTGTTATTTTTTTATAAATGAATAATTTTGTTTTGGTGTGTCATTACACTATTTATACCTAATTATTTATACCTATTATTTATACCTAGATATTTTCGTTTTATAGAGGAAAAAAGCGTAAAGAGCTAAGAAGAAAAAAAACTAATGCACGTCAAAGGGCATATTATCAGCGTCAGAAAGATTTGAAGAAAAATGAAGAAATAATAAAAACAGTACCAAAATCAAATGCTGAACTTCAAAGGAAATTTCGTCAACATAATGCAGAAAAATCTTACATGGATATGTAATTTGATTTAATAATAATATTTTTTATTTATTTATTTAAAAACAAATTGTAATATATGCTTTAATATTATTTAATTAAATGATTTCATCATTTTTTTTACAGAAAAAGACGGAAATTGTGCAGTAATGAAGTTTCAATAATAAATATTCCTGAATAACCAACAGCTCCTATAAGATAATAAAACCCACATGTATTGTAAAATAATAAAAATATTTTAAACAATATTAACTTTTTATTTATTTAATAAAAGAAAAATTTGTTTTATTATCGGTCATCACGCTCAAAAAATGTAACTTGAATTAATATCAAAGAAAAAGAAATACTGCATAAAGAAAATAAATAAATAATTATAATTGCATAAGTTGATACAAAATGCTATGCAATAGCTTTACCGCGGCAGTCCCCGAGTGCCACACGTCTTTTTTTATCTAAATTTGAATAATTGTTTTTCTAGTTTTGTAAAAAAATAATTATTTTTTTACAATATAAATATTTACACAATTATTTACACTAACATAAATGTTACGAGCAGTTTTCTCGAAGAGCACAATATCAGGTTTATTATGGTCTATTTTCCGCGTTGTTGCGAATTGCACGTTCCAATAAATACGTCAACGTTCATTCTCAACAACTTGCGGAATATCTCCTAGCAAATAAGGCAATACTGGTGTTTTATCGATACCGTGTGTATGTCTAAGATAGTAATAAAGTACTCGCAGAGCAGTATTATGACGCTGGACATATGCATTTCTTGCCAGCACAGGAAATGCTGACAAAAATGCATAAGCGTCTCTGGATGCTGTTTACAAACCCTACACAAAGTGTCGGGGTAGCTGCACCTGGAGTACTTTAGCACGGTATTCGAGGTCGATAATAACACCATCTTGGCAGGCAAAAATATATTCATCGGTCTCGGACATCAGACTAGCTGACTTAAGGAAGAAAAACGACAGCTGGGTGGACAAGCCATGTTCACGCTCGTGTTTGAAGAACACGCTGTGCATAGACTTTTTCATGTGAGTGCTAAGCAGTTTTTGTTGCTCAGCATTGCTGATGACCCTCTTAAATTCCTCCTTAGGGAGGTCAATATGAGTGTTTACTCTTCCAAGAACGAGAGATTTTGCCCAGTACATTGCTGTCTTACATAAGAACGCTCTCTTCTGCCCATTCTCATGAATATAAACAATTTGCATAAGGAAGTCGTTTTTATCTGCTGTGAAATTGAAAACTTCGTATGTTAAACACAATACTAAACGATCATGTAGACACTCCAAGCTCTGTAGACCTCTCCCTCCGATGTGCCGGGAAAGGTATAATCTGGTGAGTGAGGATTTAGGGTGCATGCTCCGATGCATATTCATGACTTTGCGTGTCTTGATACCGAGGTCCCTGAGCTCTTTCCGGGCCCATTTAAAGACACCGAAAGAGTACAAGAGTACCAGGACAACAAGCATGTTTGTTGCAGAGACTTTGTTTTTCCGAAAAGTTCTGATGACCAGATTTTCCGGAGTCTCCGCACATACTCGCTGCAGAGAGTCGTTTTGATTTTCGAGATGTCCTGCATAGGACTCTCGACAATCCCTAGATATTTGTACGACTCTCGGGCGTCAAGATGGTCAATGACGCTCCCATCTACTAACTCGATATCTTTACGCACATCTGAACACTTACCCTTCACCAGATTAACGACAGCGCACTTGTCCAATCCAATAGCCATGCTGACATCCCGGGAATACTCCCCTACGATATTCAAAGCTGTCTGAAGGTGTTCCTCATTATTGTTATTATTATTATTATTATTATTATTATTATTATTATTATTATTATTATTATTATTATTATTATTATTATTATTATAACAATTGTTGTAGTTATATAACTTATATTAGATCATTTATTCTTTATCTTATATTTTGAGTAATCACAGACTACAAGAATGTATAGTAAATACGAAAAAAGGAGGTTAAATCTACGATACTACATGGCTCTGAATACACGTATGTATGTTGATATTTTTATATATATAGAATACGCATATACCATAGAACATACACAATCCAAGAAAGAGAAGAGGCGACCACGTACAACAGTTCTATAGAACAAAAACAAAGATAGTAATATTAAACTCAAGAGTAATATTGTCAGGTCACATTGTCAGGATGCTTCAATATCCTTTTCATTAAAATGAAAATAAAAATTACTACATTGAACTACAAATAATATATACTAATTATCACAAATTATCTCGATACAATGTTCGCACAGTTTTTATACGGTGTTTATGCCGTATAAAAATGGTGATTATGCCGTCTCACTCTTACAAGCTGAACAATAACTTCCATATATCTTTCAGTTTTATTAACAAGCAATCTTCAGATTCTAAAACAGATACAATGTGTTTTTCTACTATATGCATTCTTAAATGACTCATCTTTTCATTATGCTTTGCTTTCAATTGCTCAATAAAAAAATACAGTTCGTTTTCACTAAAAAAAAAAAAAAATTTTTTTTAAATCTCTCGTATTAAAAAATAAAAACTTCTGAACCTGGTAAAAATTTTTCAATTTAACCAAAAAAATATGCTGATTTCAGGAAAAAAAATTTGAATCAAGATAAAAAGTTTAAAATAATTATTTACTCGGTACAAAAAAATTTTGGCTCTCCAAATCGTTAAAACAAAATGTCTTGAATCAGGCCTTCAACTTTCCTGAAAATTTCAGATTATTTGATCGAATAGACTCGAAAATATTTGCGAATTACGAAAAAAAAAAAAAAATTTTTTTTAGTTTTTTATTGATTTCTCAAAAACGACTCATACGATCGACTTCAAAATCTAATCAGCTCTAGAACTCAATAAAACGCGTCGATTGCTACCTCAAACATCAAAATCGGATAATTTGTTCGAGAGTTATCGCGGGAGAAAGAAATGGTGAAAAACGGTTTTTTCTAAATATTTTCGAAACGACTGACGCGATCGATTTCAAATTTTAATCAGCTCTAGAATTCAATAAAACGCGCCGATTGCCATGTCAACTATCAAAATCGATTGATTAGTTCAAAAGATATCGGCGTTGAAAAGTTAAAAAAATAACATTTCATGTTATTTTTTCCGGATAAATCAGAATATAACGTACTAAAATGTGCCTGACATCATACCAACTCATCTTTTTTATGGTTTCTTTCGATCATATAATGTCATCGAACTTGGTTTTTAGTTTAAATCATTTTATCAACAAAAAAATCGATAAAACGTAGTTTTTAATATTTTTATCGGATATTTCATATTTTATTGTTTCTGACATGAGTCAAAATTTATTTAAATCTTGATTTTGATCCCCGACATTGATTTCTGCCTCAATACACTTATTTTACTGAACAAAATCAGGAACTAAATTTTAAAAACCGCTTCATTGATGATTTTCGATTCTTAAATTTTCAAACTTCAGCATAACAGGTAACTTGTTAGAGCTTGAAAAGATCGTAAAAAAACAATTGCATGTGATAGCATTTTCGAGCTCGAAAATATATCTACACTAATGTTTTCGAGCTCTTTGAGGTCGAAAACAGCGGGAAGTTTTGGGGCTGGCCCGCAGGGTCAACCGACAGACCGATTTTTTTTCTTCACAACAATTAATAAATGCGCGGTTGTACAGCGTCTACACACAATGCTAGTCCGTATCTTTCCAAAGTAATTACCCCAACCTCCACCTGTCTGTCGTCGCCCACCTGGCGCCACTGTCGCGCTTAATTACTATTATAATTATTTTTGTCAGCCCTGGGCCTAGTTTTAAATTAAAAATATAAAATATAAAGACAAACCTTAAATACCTGAATGATACATGAATAATTATTTAATGTATGGACCATCTATTTATAATTTATGCCTATTTTTATCTTATGCACTAACTGAAATAATAATTATTTAAAAATTATAAAATTGACGTCGGAATTATAGCCGAGGTATCAATTTACAGTTACCCGGCGGTCAATGTTTTCAACCAAAACTGACATCCTTAGTCGGATGATAAGTTTAAATAAAATAATACATTAAACAAATGTTGGGGCATAATGTTGCACTGGATTATGCATCCCAACTGTTCCAAAATCATAAATAAAAACTTAGATTTAACAAGAATCAATTAGTTGTATTTTTAAATCATAAAATAAAATTAATTCGCACACGTGCTCTCTCATACTCAGCGCGCATGCGCTAACACCGTGCACGGACCGCTGTCTCCATCGGCGAAATGGCGGAATGCCCGCGTAACGACTCAAATTTAAACGTAAAATTAAAATATTTAACTTACAACTAACTAAAAATTAAATAATTTGAATCGTTACGTGACAATATATATATATATATATATATATATATATATATATATATATATATATATATATTAGAGTGCTTCGTTTCCGGCGAAAGTATTTATTTCGTTGCTCATCAAGCAAAATATTGTTTTTAATGCTGAAACAAAAATTTTTGCCAAGTTTGAGCTCTTAATTCCAATCTTAAGTACTTTCCATTTGATTTCGGAGATTTCCCATTTAAAATACACGTAAATTAAATTACTTTTTTTTTAAATTTTCTAATATTCAGCTGCGTTTTATGATATCGACGTGGTTTTGGTTGCAAATTGTGGGGTATTTGTTGTTCTCCTAAAGTGCCCATAGTAGCTTAGCTGTGATTTCAGCTGTTTCACTTGTATCCGTTGCGAAAGTCATTTTTCCCATGAAACTGATCTTTATTGGCTTGCAGAGCGTAAACCAATGGAAGTACACTAAACATGTTAATGGAAATTTTACAGAAAATTTTATTTCCTTCAAAAAAAGTCCTATGAGTCAAGTTGCAAAAGTCCGTAGTTTCCGAGTTATAGTAATTTTAGTAATTTGAAAAATATAATATCAATTTTAATTTTTTTTTTTACATATATATATATATATATATATATATATATATATATATACATTAGGGTGGCGCAAAAAAACCGACTACTTTTTTTTTCGAGTCTCTTATGAAAATTTGTTGGTTTACGATGTTTTATGAAGCCTCTTCGAAAATCAGCTCGAAAAAAAATTTTCAAGCGGTCGCTCACGAATTTCGAAAATATAAAAAATAATTAAAATTCGAATTTTTAATTCCAAATTTTTTTCTTTCACGTGGCAGGAATAGTTTATATTTGTGAAATCATGACTACGCTGAAAATTCAAGCCCAAAATTTAAATATTTAAACCTCGTTCAAGAATTTTGAATGTTTTCGAGTACTATCTTTTGGACGTTTTCGAGCGACCCTTGAATATTAAAAATCAAACTTCTCGATTTTCTCACCATCAATTTGCATGACAATGAATGAAAATATAACCCGAGAAATAGAAATAACAAGTTGTTTCATACTTTTTGATTTTTTAATTTAATTTGTAGGTTTTTTCGCTCATTCAAAACTTACCAAATTTTATTGTTTAAGACTGTCCTGCATATTTTTGGTTATGCAAAAGTTATATTTTACTGAAATAACAATAATTGAGTTATAAGAAGATACAAAAACTAATTTTAAGTATTAGTTACATATTACAGTAGAGTCTCTATAAATTTTTCGCTCTATAATTTTGACTTCCCTTAATTCCTCCTCTGACAGCAGGGGAAGTGTTCTCCCACTCAACTGTACATGCGCAAAGGTAAAGCGCGGTTGTGCGTATAGGCGATGCGCATAAACTGGGTATTCTAACCCTAAATTTGTGTACGTAAATAAATATTTAAGTTAAATAAGCTTTAATATTGTGATAATCAATAAAAAAGAAAAAAAAACTTCTTACGTGAAGGAAAATGAGTTTCACTGGAAAAACTGATTTTCTATTTAAGAAGTTTAACAATAATAAAATTGACATATTAATTTTGGAAAAAACCTAACCTTTAAAATTTAAAAACTCGAGGGTCATTTCGACTGATTCACTGTTTTTAAGCCACGCCTTCTAGTAAAAAGAAAGGGTGCTTCTACAATTTTAATTCCTGGAGTTTTGGATTCGTATCAGTCAAAGTTAGAGAGACATTACTGTATCAGTTAATATTCAAAATTCTTTAGCGCCGTTTAAATATTTGAATTTTGGGCTCAAATTTTCAGCATAGTCATGACTTTAAAAATATAAATGTTTCGTCCCGATGGTAATTGGGACAATGGGGAAAAGAGATTTTATATTTTAGAAATCTACAGATTCCTAGGAATGATCCCTGATCTCGAAAAATAATTTAAAAAATTTATTTCTACTTACGTTGGTGGAAAAAGGCGACCGATTTTCAAAAAGGGTACCTTTTCCTTTACAAATTATTCCAAGACTATGAGTTCTATGTGGTCGTCAGGAACCCCCCGTGTACGGCTTCAAATGGGAAGGTCCGGACAGGAATTTATCAGCATAAAAATGGAACCTTGGATCCGCGTCGCTGATGTAAATGAGAGGTATGGGCCTTCCGACCTCAGTGATCGGGATCAGTTAATATTTGAGTTTCTTAACCCTAAAGTTTTTTGGAAGGATAGTGACTTTCCTTACGAAGGGCAAATTAGGTCTGATTAGTGGTTGGTGGTAACGTTCACCAGAACACAATTTGTCATATTCCGTACAGGAGTCACAATCACAATATTTAGGTTTTGGATCAGAGCCCCTAGGCCGGCGTACTTTCGGCGCCATTGACTCTGTTCGAAAACATTTTTATAATGATATTTGTCTCGAAAGACGCTCTCAGAAATAATAAAAGTAATTAGAAGAGAAAGATAAAGTAATCAGTTTGCTCCTGACTTAGGAATGCAGAATTCACTTACCGACTCGCAATTAGATGTTTTACTTGATTTGAGTGATTGGGATTCTTCTTATTTATTGTATTATTTGACTAGCATTAAATTGATAGAAAGGAAATAATGAATTGATAGGAAATTTTAATACACTCAGTGAATCAACGAATGGATCATTGACCAACCTGGGTCGATCTCTCAGTTGCTATCACTCATCATTGTGTATTTTTTTTGGAAAGTTTGAGATAGCTATTTTCCTTGATAATAGGGAAGTATGGATGGCAAAAAAAAAGGTTTGGGTGTTAGGTACGGGTTCGTTGAGTTGAGTGGATTTTTCTAAAAATAATAAAACAAATTTTCGTGGAGGTAAATTGAATTTAAATTATTCAAAAACCTAAGTAGAAAATCTTTGTTCTATTAAGATTCTAATTTACTGAGTCAGGCAGTGAATCGCTGATTTCCAGTAGGGTTTGAGAACAATAATTTTCCAACCATAGACTGAATGATAAGTCTTCCAAAAAAGGGTAAAATCAACCTTTTATGAAATCTCACAAAGCATGTCAATGGTCATTGAAAAAGTCATTGTTAAACCTTGCAAACGAACTACGATTGAAACATCAAAATGATTTTAAAATTTATATAATGAATAAGAATTAAATTATGAATATATTCCTGTCTTATTTAAATCGAACCTTTGAAGAAAATTCAAAAGAAAAAACTAATTTTGTTTAATGTATCTTGGATTGATTCGAATAAATGAAAAATTTATTTATTTATAGGTTGTAAAAAATAAGATTGAATAGAATTAGGAAAAGAATTTTTAGAATAAAAATTGCAGTAAAACAAAATTTTATATCATAAATTTTTCTTGTAAAATGAATTGAATTATAAAGAAAGACCAAATATTAGTTTATTGAAATATTTAGATAATCCAAAAATAACAATTATAAAACTCTTTCATATAAAACAAAGTTTTATATGGAAGTTTGATTATGTATGAAAAATAAATTCCTTTGATGTAAAGAGTAATAGTTAATTTCTGCTTTGATGATTCTAAGTTAAATGTGTATCATGATTTTTCTCTCCATCTAATAACCTTTGATTCTGTCCGTCGGATAACTCAACTAGGTTGAGTTAATTAACGAAACCTCAAATGTTATTAGATTCTATTATTTTAAATTTATGCTAGTTCTATTTGTTTGTATTAATAGTTATTGTTTGTGTGGAAGGTTTGTTAAAAGAAATTGACATGCAATGTCTGTTTACTAAATTTATTTGTAAAATTATTTCGTGTTTTTAGGAAAAACAATTGTTCACAAATTGTTCACAAATTCTGTATTAGATAAAGGGAAAGAGAGCATACTTTCGTAAACCAAATAAAATCGTTACCTGTTATTGTGGGAAAAAACTGAAAAAGAAATTCTAAATTTTAAATTTCACACACTTGTTTTAAATTCACCAAATTTTATAGATCTTCCGCTAGTAATATTTTAATTAATTTGTTTTAATTGCCCATATAACATAAGTAAAGAAAAATCACTGTACTCTTTTTGTGTTTTAACGAAGGGAAAAAAAATGAATTTTAGTTAACCGATTTTGTTGAATTTTATCGATTGCTATTAGATGTATCTTTGAGATGATCCGTTTAACTTTGTTGCATTTAGAAATCCGTGAATAAAATTTAATGTATTAAAATCCGTGAAAAAAAATGAAATCCTTGAAATCCGTAGATGAGAATGAAAATTCTCGAAGTAAAAGTGAAATCCTGGATGAGAATGAAAATCCTCTTATAAAATTGGAATCCGTGACTGAGAATGAAAATCCTTGTATAAAATTGGAATCCGTGAATGGGAATGAAAAATTCTCGTATAAAAGTGGAATCACACGAAACTGTACTTGTAAGGAAAAAACTCAAAACGGGGTCACACCCGGCAGTAACGAAGCGTAAAAACGAACTCATTAATTAGCGGCTGCAGTGACTTTTATTTACATTGTAACATTAGATGGACCCCCATGGTAGGGGCTATGAGAAAAGACGCAGAAACACTCTCCCATAGTTATTGTTTTAATCATCAAAATTTTATCGATGATCCAGCTCTTCCGGTGTTATCGGAGATGAAATACCGGAAATCTTTATTTATTTAGATAAATACGATATGCTTTATAAGCAATCATATTTATTTAAACAAATCTGAGATGCTGTCGTCATCTGATAAATTTATTAACAAATAAATTATTTAAAATTATAGATACTTTTTAAATATTACAAAGCCAAAATATGATAGATACTAGGTAATAATCAAATTTACTATTTTGGTAATTTTGTTTTTGAATTTGAGGGTTTTACAGCCCTCTGGACTGTCTTTTCTCGATTTTTAGTATCAGGATAGCAGCAAGAGTAAGTTGGTCGCTTACTCTCGCTGCGGGCGTTTCTTTTCTTTATTCTTGGGCCCTGCTCTTATTATTTTACTCCGCCCGGTACTCAGGTTACCGCATGGTATTCCTGACGCCCACTCATGTTTTGTCTCACCTACTCATATGCTCTCTTTCGTACAAAGATGGTGTATTAAAAATTAATTAAATTATGTTTATGCATGCTGCATTTAAATGTTTTACGTATGTATTTCATACATGCACTATTTATGTATTAAATATATATATAAAAAAAAATATATTTATAAATTTAATTGTATATAAAAAAGAATGTTTGTATGTTTTCAGTCATGCAAAGTTTAGTGTATGTTATACATGCACATATTATTTCTTAAATTTAGTATCTGTGTTTAAATTAATTTATTGTAAATAATTATTTTTGGGATCTAATATCTAAATCACATTTATACCTACACATATACTTCCATATGTGCATATACACACTATTGTGATATGTATGTATACGCACATGAATCATTTGTATACATGCAGCTACAAATATTTGCCTTATTCTTATTTATTTCTTGGTAGAAGATTCCTTCATTCCTATGTGTACTGCATTTTCTTAATAATAAAAGTTATATATGAATATATATATATATGTGTACACTCTTCGAATCATATAAATATACATAGTTATCAGGTTAAATTTACATTTTTCTTTAAAGTATAAATTTTATGAAAGTATCATACGGGAATGGTCCATATGAGTTGTTCATGCTGGGCATTTCCCAGAATAATAATGATATTTTTGGATAGGTGCATTATGGTAAAGTGTTGAAGGGTGACGAGGACGTAACATAAACTATTGCTGCCACGAGAAATAAAAAATCCGAATTTCAATCATTTTTGATATTTTTAAAATTCGTGAGCGATCTCTCGAAAATTTTTTATCGAGCTGATTTCCGGAGAAACTTCTTTAAACATGGTAATCTAACAAATTTTTATGCGAGATCGAAAAAAAAAATAGTTGGTTTTTTTGCGCCATCCTAATATATATATATATATATATATATATATATATATATATATATATATATGTGTATATACATATGGGATATTACGCAGTTTGGAGGACACGGTTGCAGCTACAATTTTAGTTAGATCCTCATGAAATTCTCTACACTTATTCTATAGACGATTGTCACGGTTTACGTGTTGTCACGGTTGATTGATTAGCTAACAGACCAAGAGGTCTTACTACTTTTCCAATCAGAAGTTCTAAAGGACTAGCTTTTGTTACGCGATTGGTGGTGCAATTCATAACTACAGTAATAATTGATCGATTCATTTCGGCGATCTATGCCAAACATCGATTTTTCTATATTCCGTCTTTATCTCATTCGTATGGACTTAATAAGATATCCCGCTGAACTGCATACACGCATTCAAGCATTTTTCTGTTGTATTCTTAAATTTTGCTGTGTTAAACATATTGGTTAAATAAAACATTTAATTAACATAATTAGTTGGTTTAAATAATTTGTTTCATTATATTTAATTTTACCCTCAACCAGTCAATTCCAGATTTGTGGATTCGTGCCTTATTATCCTTCAGGCCCTACGTTGGGCGCCAAATATGTGACCGGTTATTTAGTTCACCTGAAATCCGTCAGACGAACTATCCCCGCACAATCTATTTGGCTTACCTGGTTCGGCGTCTACAGTTGTTGGGCACCAGGTGATGTATCAATCACCAATTCAATTATCGGAAGAAGTCGGCTCAGGGTGACGGATCGGGAATAGGATGGGCACTTAAATTTACGTCAAATAATCATTCAGTTGTAACAAAATTAGTTATTCGTATATTAATCAACAAGTTTAATTGATCGATCTCCTAAAAATAATCGGTTACATCCAAACGATAAGTTGCCGTGGTCGGCTGACTCGATATAATGTAATAAGAAATAGGAATGCAAATAAACAATGAACAAAATCTAATTTTTAATAATTATGACTCGATATAATTATTATGATAATCATTTACTCCAGGCAGCACCCGGTATTGCAACTTAGCGGCAAAGTGATGTCAATTTACTTGTCACTCGGACCTGTCGGTAACTCGGTTTCTAACTACAATTAACATCAAAAAAATTGGCTTGACGAACTAAAATAATAATGATAATACTAAGATTCTAATACTAATCCCCGGGCTTCGGGAAATAAATAAAAAAACAAAAACGCAAATAGCGAGACTCGGAATGCGCGGTTTCAAATTAATTAAACAATAATCCAACAAAATACCAACAAAATAAACTAATCAACTTGAAAGTCAACGATGAAATCTTAATTTCATACGTACATACAAGTACGGTATCAAAACGCTGCCAATTCAAATTACAAACAGAACAAAATCAAAATGTACCAGCGGAATAAGTCGAGTTGGACACGCACTAACCCAGCTGTATCATTTATCCATTTATGTCATTTAAAAACAAAAAAACAAACGTGGGTGTCAACTCGAGTTATCCTTCGAAACAAATTAATCAGACTCGCTCACCGGTCGCTGATCTCAGTCCCAGGATCGTCGTCTCCACGTGGTCGAAGAGAATTCGAATGGCGGGCCGGGAACGGCGTCACAATATTACCACAGGTGCCTGGATACTTTAAATAACGGTTGATCGTGACTTGCTCGATCACTGACTGTGTCGATGAACTTGTTTATTGCCAAGGTATAAATCAAAATAGTTATCTGCACTAGGCATGTCGATTTAAAATCGATTAACCGAAAAATCGATTATTTAGAGTAATATAATCGATTTTTCAGATCGATTTTGAACCCTACATCGATTCAATGAATCGATTCATAAACCTCCCGAATCAGACCGATCCATTCACAGAACTAGCGATAATATTCCTCAATTGGCTGCAGTATTTAGTTTTTTTAATTTTTTGCTGTTGTCGGACGCAAAAGCAACTGGTAGTACTTGGTCAATAATTTGAACGCATCATAGAGTAAATATTTATGAACGCTTCCGAAGGTGGCGTTACTTGCGTTAAGAAAACATTTTATTTTTCTATCCGGCTGTCAAACCTAACCTATCTATTCTTGTGAGTGAGTTTATTTATAAAAAATATACTGAGGATAAATATTATTTTTACTGTAAAAATTTATAGTAATGAAATAAATAATATCGTGTTCATATAGTATTTATTTTAATTTGAAAAATAGTAAGTGATTAGATTGATTGTAATCGATTTATCGAGAAATGTGCGTTTGCATTGCAGTTTACATTTTTGTTAAAGTATTGTTATTCTTTTCAGCCTAAAATGTCAACTAAAAGTGATACATGGTATCTCTTTGTAAAAAAGGGATCAAGTGGCGTATGCAAGTATTGTCATGTCGAAGTTAAAACATGCGGGAATACAACAAACTTACGCAACCATTTATTACGAAGACATCCATCTATTAAGTCCGTAAGTCAACGAAAACTGGTGGTGGCAAATGATGGTATTGGTGTTGTTGACGACAAAAAAAAATTGGAGTGTGTACCCGTACCTTTTCCTTACAATACAACATATGCCTTTTTTATTAATGCATGCTTGTTTGAAAATTGTATATTCTTGCATTTTTTATCCTTTTATTGTATTTATTTTGTAATTCGAAATAATAATAGAATACAAAAACATAATCCTTTTCAGACAAATGAAAATATTGCTACTACGTCGACATCAAAGGAAAAATTTGGCATAAATGATGCTTTGAGTTTGAACCAGTTCAAAAAAGTACTATGATTCTGACTTAGAAAGTATAGCTTCATCATCAGTATCACTAAAAAAATCAAAACTTAATCAGCTAACTATGGATTCATGTGTTGATAATATTAAAGTATTTAGTGGTGAGAATTTCTGTTATCTACGTAATGAATTACTTACTTTGTTGATAATGGTCATGGTATATTTATGAGCGGTGATAATGTATACCTTTGATTTTTATTCCAGTGAACGGAAAGAAGTATGGACAGCTAAATAATGCTACCATGTTAATGATTTGCAAGGATACGTTGCCATGAAATACAGTTGAAAAAGAATGTTTCACATACTTAATGAAAACAGCAGTGCCTTTGTATAAGCTTCCTTCACGGCAGAAAATTACACAAATGATAGATGACAAATATGATGTTCTTTTTTTGCAATTTAGAGAAAAGCTCTTAGAAGTAGAGTCAATGTGTTTAACTACAGATATATGGACAGATACACATAATACTAGAAGCTACATGGGTTTAACTGGACATTTTATTCATAAAAGTGAACTGATTAGTATAAATTTTGGTGTGTCCCATTTAACTGAGCCCCATAATTCTGATTATTTATGTCAAATATTAATAACAATGACTGAAAAATGGGGTATAACCCCAGGAAAAGTTGCAGCAGTTGTTACTGATAGTGGTGCGAATATTGTCAAGGCCGTAACAATTGCATTTGGCAAACAAAAACACTTATGGTGTTTCGCCCACACTTTGAATTTAGTAGCTCAAAAACCTTTTGAAGAAAAAGCTTGTATTGAAAGTGCCAAACATTTACTAAATACTGTAAAGGATATAACTAGATACTGTACACAAAATGTAAACGTAGCTGATGCTCTTCGTAAAGCGCAAAATGATATAGCAGTCCCACTCAATTTGATTCAGTCAGTTTGCACACGATGGAATTCAATTTACTATCAGCTAGTTCGGTTTGTAAAGTTATCTGAGCTACTTGCCCCAATATAACTCAATTACCCGAAAGCTTCACCTATGTTAACAGCCAGTCAACTGGATGGTATTAAAGATCTTATAAATATTTTAAAACCTATGGAAGCTGTGACGAAAGAAGTATCCGTATAGAAATTTGTAACGCAAGCTAAATTATACCAATAGTTTCCTGCCTTTTGAAAACATACAGTACAATGAAGACGGAAACAGATGTTGGTGCTGCAACCAAAAATTTAATATTGGAAGAATTAAAAAAGAGATTTGGTACAGTGGAACAAGTACATGTGTTAGCTATCACCACACTACTGGATCCAAAATTCAAGAAAATTCATTTTTCTGACAGAATAGCATGCTCCAGAGCTATTGATAAAATTAATAGTATGATTGTAGCTTCAAAAAAACAATTGGAGATTAAATTAAGTAATGAAGATTCAGAGAATAATTTGGAGTGCCAGCTGAAGAAAGCAGAAGAATCTAACATTTGGGAATTCTATAACATATTAGTAAAAAATCAGCTACAATTATTTCAAGCAGAAACTGAAGGACAAGGTTTCCAAGACGAATGGAAACATTATTCAACACAGCCTGTCGGCGACTTTAAAACGACGGCTCCTATTACATATTGGTATCACCAAAGAAATTCGTTGTACAGCTCAATAACGCCGATTGCCAACAAATACTTTTGCATAGTTGGAACATTTGTACCATGTGAAAGGCTTTTTTCTGTTGCGGGAAATATTGCTACTGACGAAAGGAGTCGTTTATTTCCGGAGCGATTAGATAAGTTAATTTTTGTAAAGTCACTCGACTTGTAATACTGGGAAATATAATTTCTTGTTAAATTTGTATTTAACTTTAATAAAATTTTATAAACTTAAAATTTGATTAATTTATTAACCGACTAAAAATTTAAACTGCCACATTAGTTTAGTGGTCGCAAGCACTACTGCTGAGCAAACGATCCTGGGTTCGATTCCCACCTCTACCTATTCTTTCGAAGGAATATAGGCGTGATATTATGTTTATTAATTTAATGATACTTCTATCCAATTACTTGTATTTGCAGTAAATGGTCATCAATAATGTCCTGTATCTTTATTAGGCAATTAGTCATGTTTTAAATTGGCTCGATTAATCGAAAATCGATCTTTTAATGCTCAATTTAAACAAGAATCGATTCTAGTATGTCCGATTTGAACCGAATCGGAGATCGATATTTTTTAAAATGAATCGACACGCCTAATCCGCACGCGGAAAATAGATAACCGGTATCAGTGTCGCCGGAGAAATCCGTTGTATGAATTTCTCAAGTTAATTTATTTACTGCCAATGAATATTCAGCACGGTGCTACTGACTCAATTAAATACCGGTATCTCGGTATATTTCTTGCTAGCAATATCGAAAACAAATCGCTTTAATATTTAGCAAGGCGGTTAAATTATCCGATTGCAAAGCAAAACGTGTCAATCACAACGAGGTACGATCTAGAATGGCGTCGTTTGTTTTCATCCGCCACTTCCCGCCTTTAGTTCAAGGCTTCTTCACTTGGTGGCGCTTCGATAGGGTCTTGACCAGGCTGCGATCCCCATTGTGGGGGTCGATTTCAAATCCCACTTGAAGTGGTCGGTGTCAACTCGATGTCACTCTGGTTTTATTTATAATTGCTCTATCCAAGCTACTATTTGCTGAGGAATCCTTTGCTCGAGCTGTTCATGCCCACTAGCCAAGTTGTTCGGACGTTTTAGATTGTCTTGTAGACGAACTGACAATCCGATGTCAAGTTCAGAAATTTCCGCCAGCGGTAAATTTACCAAAGTCCTCCCACGACTGTTCCGGGCAGTTGTTGTCGGGTAGGTCCTGTCCTCTTGGACTCCGCTCACCAGCAAACAAGTCCCTGTATCTTAACCTAATATTACCAACTTAACTAACTTAATTACTACTTAACTTATTACTATTATTATTATTATTATTAATATTTCGAGTCTCGGATCCTTCTCGTACCAAGCTGCTAACTAAACAAATTACTTAATAAAAATTTTGCGGGAGAGTCATTTGAAAGTCGAGATTGGCCAAGTCAAAATACGAGAGCGGTCAAAACAAACATAACCTTACATTACTTAGAAAGGCCGTTCGGCAGCCGAAATGGAAGGTAGATTTTTCGAAAGTAAATCTTACTTTCAAATGTGAATGTGTCTTTCTTGAATAAGTCAATCGCGAAAGGAATAATAATAATAATAATAATAATAATAATAATGATAATAATAATAATAATAATAATAATAATAATAATAATAATAATAATAATTATAATAATAATAATAATAATAATAATAATAATAATAATAATAATAATATGTCCAAATAAATTTTTTTTTCTCCTCTAATAGTTATTTAAAAATAATTATTACAGAGCTCTTCTTTTCAAAATCGCGCGAAAACGCAGCGTCAGCTTTTTCCACCTTTTTATGCGACAAAGAATAGTGGGAGGATAACTGCAATAAGGCGAACGAACAATTAATAAACTGTCGTCACCTTCCACCAATAACAATAATTAAAATTTCCCCATTAATCGCTAGATCAAAGTTTATAAAAAACCTGAGCACCCGTAGCTCAGGGCTAGTCAGTTCTTCTAACTTACGGTCCGCGAATATTCGAACGTAGAACTTTCGTGCTCTCTTATTGCAGGATTCCGCCCCAGGCGTTGAAAAGTCAATAAGATGATCTTTAATATTTTCTATTTAAACCTTATTGCAGGAATCCGCTTCGGCGTTAAATAATCAATAAGGCATTCTAAAATTGACATCTTTTTGCAGTCAATTATTGCAGGATTCCGCTTAGGCGTTGAAAAAGCAATAATCGACTTCTTTATCTATTAAAAATCCTCACAGATTAATAGAAACTTCCGGTCCGATTGAAATAGTGACGCAAATCACTTGTATTTGCGATTCCATCTCGGTCTGAGTTATTTTGCGCATAAAATCACTTTTAGAGTGTGTAAAAAGGACGCATTAAACATGAAATAAAAATCTTATATAAAATTTCCGTGAATAATCAATATTCTTAAAATATCAATTGTTAAAAATTTGTGTAAAGGATTCAGTGTACAAGTGAATTGTAGCTAAATCAGAAATAAAAAGCAGAAAAACCATAAGTTCAGCTTTCCGAGTTTCATTCGAGAGTAGCACATAAGTTTACATCCTACAACCCCAGCCGCGCTCATCCAACTAAAACCTACCAGAGGAAGGTGAGTGAGCTGCAACGTTCTGGAGGGATCTAACCTGCCGTGACTAGAAAGAAAGAAACATCGAAAGGTATGTGAAAGATTTACATTCTATTCTTTCATAAGATAACTGATTCAACACAAGATCACCAGTCTCTTCGGAGACGTTTGGGTTCTTACTTCTTAATAAAAGATCCACCATAAATAATAAATTATAGAAAGATACCTCTTCCTCGTATTCTTCAATGATGTCCGCAACCTCCAAATCGCTCGTCTAAATTTTTCTATCGCTACCAAAGGGAGAAATCCCGGATAATTAATTTAAAATTAAGCGGCGGACATATTATAAAGAACACTGGTGGCAGCGGTGGGATTTTCGAAGTAAGAATCCTACTTGTTGAGCCACAGTTATGATTCCTCTACCATTTTTGAGATTAGGTAGATTTTTGTAGTTATTTTTCTTTTCTTGAAATTTTCACATCTTAGAATTTTGAATTCCATGGCATTTTCTTGAGAGTGCCATGCCCTGCTTTCGTGGACTTGCCACACCTTAACAGGTAGCAATTCCACATATTGTAAATTCAGCATTTTTCGCCCCTTAATTCGAGTTGCGAAACGCCTGAGTTCACCGTCCGCGACTTCGCAACCAAATCGTAAAGTCAGCAATAAGTCGCACATCGACCTCACTGAACAACTTTGAACTGATACAAAAAAAAAAATTTATTAATTCTTTCTTTCTCTTTTTGACCAACTCAGCAATTTCGCTCAGAGTTCAGAGACGTTTAACATCCTTGTCTTACGCTTTACCTTAGGGTGTGGTTACCACCATTTCTCGTACCAACAAAAACAGGAGGCGAAGAAATTTGACGCCTCGTCCAGCCGGTGGTCTGAGGGGTGAAATGGTCATAAACGAGGAAAGACACGTTATCCGGCTAGATGCCACTTTGCAGGATGCAAACACTCCACCTTCTCAGTGACATGGCTAAGGAGCTCTATCGAGAGCTCCCTGAATTGAACGGAGAAGGTCTAAATTGCGAACAAGATTTCAAGGAATTTGACGCAATCGTACGGAGTTGGTTAACTTGCATCATCCCGGAACATCAGGACATATTCATGGCAAAAATCGTAAAAAGAATTTCTGGTCGTGCTAGAGATCAAATTGAATACACTCCGATTCATAGCGTCGTAGAACTTCTCGAGATACTGGGAGAAAGGTATCGAGATGGCGATCCAGCTCTTGTTTGGCACAAACGTCTAGCTTCAGCTAGCCCGAGAAAAGGTGAAACCATCGAAGATTTCTTTTTCAGGTTGCGCAAAATGATCAGAGGCCTGGAAGACGCGTTACCAGAGGAGAATCGGGAAGCCATTATGTCGCAACAAGAAAAGGTTGCATTCGATACTCTCAATTCCGCTTTGCCTGAGCTCCCAAAATGTCTTGCGAGTCTAAAAGATCCAAAGACGCTCGAAGATCTTCATTAAGCGGTAAAAGAGGATAGAACTCGCGAATGCATACGACTAAGGCGTAAACGCGAATCTAACGACTATCAACGTCAGTTTCAGAGAGACAGAGGCTACGACCGAGACTATAACAGACGTTACTCGACAGACGACTATCAGAGACCTCGCAAGGATTATGACGATTACGACGACCGCCGAGAAACCAGAGGACGAAAGTTCTCTTACTCTAAAAGGCATTATAGACCAAGACAAATACGCTACAGACAGCGAAGACAGTGTGGACTCTGACGATAGCTTAGCGTCAGCTGACTACCGAACGTACACTTACACCGCGAGTAATGGACCCAAGAGACGTGGACGAATCAACGATGACGACTCGACGTCACGAACGTTAAAGAAAAGTTCATCACGTTCACGAACGGAAGAACCTTCTTTAACGAAGAAAAAGGTCGTGACCTTCGACTCTGCGGACATTGATACAGAAAAACTTGAACATCTGAAACTAGAGGCCCCTTGCTGTAACTGTCCCTTCTGCCCTCATCGCGAGGCAAGTAAATCTGCCTCCTCAAAAGACGACGATGAACATTTAAACTCAACGGGCGCTTGACAGACCGAGGCGACTGCGAGTATACCCCAAGAGTCTCGCCGACCTACGAACCCTCATCAGAAAACTCAGACGGTGAAGGAGTTCAGAATTCTTCAACGTCTGAAACCATTACACTAGTCATCGGGTCATAAGGGTCCACGAGTCTGGATCACATCTCCAGACCTCTTTCAGGACAGATGCGAAGTTTTGTTGGATACAGGTTCAGACCTGAATTTCCTTTGCATCGATGCTCTGGGGGATGATACCATCTTTTACCCTGAAAATGGCGGTGTGGTAGGCGGCATAGCAACCAGTAGTATGCTAATAATTGGAACTGTGACCATCAAGATCTTCGACGTAGATGTTTGTTTCCAGGTTGTACCTAGACCACAAGGTAATTATATGGGCATCCTTGGAAATGAATTTCTTATCAAAGAACGAGCTGGCATTTCCTTTTATTGGAATACGCTGGTCCTCAAAATTCAACCTACTCGTCCTATCCCTTTTTCAATGTATAACGACCTTGATGTGAGATATATCCTGTCCCTAGGGACAGGGCCAAAAATTTTCGACTCATGTAATTTGCTTCATGGAAAATTACAATGCTTACTCATAGATACAGGGGTTGATGTGTGTTTGATAAATTCTTCCGAAATCTAAATAAGATAACCATTGGGGATGCTTACCCCCTCCCACTCATAATTGGTATTTTAGACCAACTCGGCGGGGCCAAGTACTTCAGTGTATTTGACCTTGCCAGTGGGTTCCACCAAGTACCAATGGACCCCAGAGACGCTGAAAAGACGGCGTTTTCCACCACTGACGGTCATTGGGAATATTGCTGTATGCCTTTTGGGCTTGAGTGCGCTCCAGCTATTTTTTAACTTATGATGGACTCCACAATGAGTGGTTTAAAAGGTAGAGAACTTTATCTATCTCGACGACTTCGTAAGTTATGCATCTTCGCTTGAAGAACATGAGGTATGGGTCCAAAGACTTTTCAACCGCCTTCGAGAGGCCGGGCTAACTCTTCAGCCCGAGAAATGCAAATTTCTCTGCCCCGAGGTGAAACATTTGGGTCACATTATCACTAAAAATGGTGTGAAACCCGACCCAAAGAAAATTTCATCCCTTAAAAACGCTTCGCACCCCCGTAATCATACAGAAGCGCGAAAATTTATGGGATTAGCAAATTACTACCGACGATTCATCGAAAACTTCGCTGAAAGAGCAAAACCGATCACTGACCTTACCAGGAAAACTAAACCGTTTGTCTGGTCGGTTGATTCGCAAAGGGCTTCCGAGGATAATAAGAACGCGTTATGCGAAAATTCACTCCTTGCCTATCCAAACTTCAATCGACCTTTCATATTGGCAACCAGTTCCTCCGATGTCGGTATTTCAGGCATCTTGAGCCAGGAACTGGAAAACGAAGATCGTACGCCTGGAAACCCCGATAAAAATGTTGAGAAAATTGTCTCTTGTACGTCCCGAGTCTTGCAAGAGACCGAGACAAGATACACACACAATGAAAGAGAGTGTTTGGCAGTCTTGTACGCGGTGCAACAATTTCGGCCTTACCTTTATGGTAAGCCTTTCACCTTGTATACAAGCAGCCCTTGTATGTCTTGGTTGAAAGACAGCCAAACTGTCACCGAACGACAAATTAAATAACGATTCAAACTAAGTGAATACAAATTTTCGGTTATAGTTCGACATAAAATCTCAGAACAATACGCCGAAGGATTGTCCTACAATCCTGAAGGTAGATCTCCAGAGGAAACGGCTTCAAATCAAAATTCGGTCGAGGAAGCAGTGATGCTCCCACTCAACAAAAGTTCTTGTCCTGACGAGGAAGCCATAGCAGCTGTAAAACGAGGTAGAAAACCCGGAAGTAAAAACAAAGCTAGGGTTAACAGCTCTCCACAACCTCGTGATACAATTGCATCCCGATTACGAATGAGACGAGCCACGGAACTGACACAAAACCGGAAAAGGGTAAATTATTGCGAAATAAGTACGACCGAACCTGACGTCTCAGAGAGTATCGAAGATGACGTTTTCGAGGTAAATCAACCAGGACCATCCTTAGCACCTCAGGCTCTAGCCAACCCGGAAGTGGAGATTGGGCCAGAGCCCGGGCTAGAACTGGAAGAAACAGATGAGGAAAAAGAAGAAGCAGTCCGACTCATGAATGAAGAATATCTGCTCAACGAATCGGAGAAAATTTCCAGTGATCAGGGAGATGAAAATACTCCTGAAGCGATAAATCGACAGCAAATGCGCGAAGATTTGAGAAAATCATTTGAACGCTTCAATAAAGCCCTAGAAAAACGTGCGATTAATATTTCAGATGAAGAAGCAGATCGTACTGTTCGTCCAGAAGATTATTACAATCCACTGCCTGTATTCAGCCCTCAAATAGCCCAGAAAGTCAGGAAATATCTTAAACGGGGCTACTTATCAGACGAACACGACGAATCTGAAGACTCGGATGAGTCCGACGAAGAAGGAGAAAAAGAATTCCTTCGTGAAAATCAAGATATAGAAGAAAATGAAGATTCAAGTGAAGTTAGCCGCTCTGAACTGGAATTCCAAGTGGAAATAACTCCTGCAACTCCACAGACACCGCGAGCTGACGAGATTCGAGAGGAATACCTCACCGCAGGTAAAAGTCCGTCGACCCCTATGTGGAAGAACACTGTAGTGAAAGCGCGCAGGCAAATTGCAAGGAACATGACTATGACGATCATACAAAAAGCTTTTATTGGAAGGACACCGGAAGTTCTGATGACAATACATCTCCAGTCATCGCAAGGCCTTCTACCTGCCAAACTCTGAACGTCGAAGATGTTCCTGCAGCCTCATCCAGTATGGCACACGTGGAAACATCCAAACGCAAAGTGACATCTACTAGTAAAAATCTAGGACAAGAAAATACCTTATTGAACGAGAATCAGCAGCCAAATTCACCAAATCGAAATTCTGCTAATGATCGAATAAGCATAGCGGAGACATCTCCTCAATCAGGCCAATCAGATGCCAGCCAATCTGACGGAACCACAGTGATTCAAGTGGAAGTACACCGAGAACAATACGACGGAAATGCTCAGGTGAATGAATCTGACCCTCTTCACACGACTCTACCGGAAGTTGTTGACGAACAACTGGGGGATGAGCCGGAGATAAATGTAGATTTACCTTCTAAGCTTCCGAATCAAACTCCGTGGTACGTATTTGATCCCCCTTCCTCAGATATAGCGGAGGATCTGAGTGATCAACGCTATTCACCACCGGAAGTTTCGTCTTCCTCGAGCTCCGAGTCTGATAGACCTCGGAAATTACCTGAAATTCGAATCAAATTTAAGGACAGTGGATTGTGAGTTGGTGAAACCAGTTTCACGATTGTTAAGAGATCTCACTTTCATCGATCGGGTAGATCTGAAGACAACCAAACCAAAAATGGGTAATGTATTAATCACAAAATCGGGTCAGTGCTTTATCTTCACAGTCTTTGTCAAGAAAAATCATTTCGAGAAAATCGATTTAAATAATTTAATTGAAGGATTACGAAATTTAAGAGTGTCCATGTTCAAACACGAAATCTATACATTCCGCATGGGGAAACAGGGGGATGAATTCGATGATATAAACATTAAGCCTTATCTCATACAAGGATTGGGTGACTGTCCTATCGAGGTAACACTTTGCGAAGGAAATATAGAAGTTCCTACCGGAGAGTTACGCGATAAAATCATTGAAGAAAACCACTGCAGCACTATTGCGGGCCACAAGGGTGTCGTGAAAACTTATTGGCGAATTCGAGAGAGATTCTACTGGCCAGGCATGAAGGAAAGAATCTATAGATTCATCCGGAAATGCGAAATCTGCCAGAAGAATAAACTCACCCGAATCAAAAGAAAACAACCAATGATGATAACCCATTCTCCCTCCGAACCCTTCGAGAAAATATCTATTGATACCGTGGGACCACTTCTTATGACTAGGAGTGGGAATGTCCACATACTGACTATTCAGGATAACTTTTCGAAAGCCGTAACAGCAATTCCGATACCTGATATCCGATCGACAACAGTAGCAGAAGCCCTTGTAGATCGTTATATGTGCTATTATGGTTGTCCGAGAGTCATCCTCTCAGATAAAGGTACTTCATTTACCTCTAAAATAATTCAACAACTTGCGAAAGCCCTAATAATCCAAAGATTAACGACTTCGGCTTATTACCCTCAATCAAATGGGGGATCGAAATGTGAGTCTTGCGGCGTTGAGTTACAATACCAATGTGCATACTTCAACCAAATTCACTCCATTCGAGCTGGTGTTTGGTCGAAGAGCTCGGTTACCAACCCAGTTCCCTGATTATTCCAGAATCGAAACTTATTCCGACTATCTCACCGATCTTATGAGTAGACTGTCAGAAGTCAGAGAAATCTCTGCTGATTGTCTCAATAAGGCAAAACAAGATTCCAAAATTCGTTACGATCGACACATACACGCCAAAACCTTCAAGGTAGGCGACTTTGTTTATGTTCTAAAGGAACCACGGAAAAATAAACTCGATGTTTATTATACCGGGCCCTAAGAAATCGTCGAAATTAACGAATTTGGGAGTCTGATCTACCTGAACGACAAAGGGAACCGCAAATTGGTAAACCCTAATAAAGCTAAACCTGCTTTTGACCATAAGGCTAAACCTTTATAAAGTTCTCTGTTTCAGATCCTCAAATCTCTCACCATCATGAGACAATTATTGATATTCTTGGTAATCATCATCGAAGGGGGTCAATCCAAGGACGACCTGAACATCCAGGCACTGGCAGACAACCCGGGTCTACTGTGTGAACTTTTTAGGAAGATTCACCTGGTAGAAGAAAACTGGTGCATCATTTCTTCCATTAACGTCCGAGGATTGGTCGATATGTATCCCTTTGAGTGGGACCATCTCCACTCGACCATGCTAAGTTGTACCAAAATTATCGGCTCTGGGTCCTGCATGCACTACCTGAAGACGGACCTGATAACGGAAATACAAAACTCCATAAACCAAGCTAAAAGCCGTCTTGACCAGCTCCTTGAAGAAACAACATTCAAAACTCCGCCGTTTGACCGTAATCAACGAGCTCCATGGTTCGGGTTCGTTGGCACAATTGCCCGAGAACTGTTTGGAACCATGGACTATGAAGACAAAGAACATATCACCAAGGAGATCAACAAATTATATCAAGACAATGCAGAAATGGTGCACCTAGTACAGAACGCCACTCGACTTGTCAAGAGTGAGATCAATACTATTTTCCAAAGCGAGGCGCAAATGCAGTCCAATTTAAATAATCTCACAGATGCTACCACGAACTTCATGAATTCTACCAATAATTTCTTGCGTAAACTTGCATAATTGACGAAAGTCATGATGCTGGGGGACAAACGAAGGGAGATCGCCAGTAACCATCTTCGAGTACTGAAGGAAGCTGAAACCATCATAGAGGAAGCCAAGGCCGGCCGACTTTCCCCACAAGCTCTATCACCAAGCCAACTCTACCGAGCAACCGTCGACATCATGAGGAAGCATCCGGATTTGAATCCACCTCAACCAATTGACCGAATGGATATTTCAACCTTGTCAGCTGTGTCTACAGTAAAGGTAGCAAGGGCGAAAGGTTACCTACTTATCATAGTAACCTTACCCCTGTTCCATAAAATCCCGTTATTGTCATCTGAAATGAGACCACTGCCAAAGCCGGAAAATCTCAATGGGAAAATTCAAACACTGACGATACTACCATCAAAAAGGTTTCTAGTTACCGATCCAGACTTGAGAAGATTCTACCTAGCAGATTCTGAATATATCAACAATTGCATCTTGCAACAAATGCAATATTGTCGTCCCGACATACCATTCCAGTCTGCGGAAGTCCAAGAAGAAGTAGACTGCGAAATGAAGCTGCTTTTGAAGACAACTGAAGATATCTCCAGAACCTACAATGTCCGCATCATCCCAGAATGTAAAACCATTTGGATCAAGCTCAATTAACCAAATTCTTGGGCGTATCCGACTTGTAAGGATGAAAAATTAATTTTCAAGTGCCTAAGTCCAGTCGAGAAAGAATATCACATCAATGGAACAGGAATGGTCCATGTTAACGGTAGATGCGAAATTAGAAGCGAAAAATATATAATCAAAAGCATAGATGAAGAGATCACTCAGCTGAACATCACCTTGCCAAGGTTAAATTTAACCTTGGAAACGCTATCAACGAACTTAACTGCTGAACCCAAAATATCTGGATTCCTCTTCAAGAAAAACGTCGATCCGTTAAAAACAATAGACAAATTCCATCCCTGGGGAGCAGGATTGGGAGGAACGGAAAATCGAATGTCCGAAATAGCGTCGCACCATCAAGAAGACGATATCCATCGAACGATGACGGCGGGAAACATGTCCATCCTAGCTGTCCTGTGTGTCATCCTCGTCGTTCCAATATTCTTCAAATGTTGCGTATGCTCAAGCAAGAAGCGCTGCTTCACCTAGAAGAAAAACAAGCAGCCAGGCGAGGTACATCCCAAAACAATAAAAGAAGCCAGACGTACCTCAGATTCCAAATCGAGGTCCGTCCAAATCAAGGACCAACTAGAAGTCATCGAGCTCCAGGAAACTCCACCAGCTCTTCCAACTCGTGTCGTCTTCTCTGCGAATAAGTCAGCAACTCAAACCCGTATCACGAGAGGCCTTCGCCTCTCAGACTTTAACGCTCCGATCTAATCATCCTAAACAAGATAAGAATAATGTATAAGCCAAATCAAAGTTTCACGGAAAAATAGAAATCCTCTTTTAAAGTACTTAAAATCATGACCCAAAATAATTCTCGGGCCTTTCTGTAACTTTACAAATTCTTATGCATTTACCGACACTTTACGTCGTCTTGAAAGAGGATTCCTATTTTACCGGCATAACATTTTAAGAAAATTATATTACTATATTCTAATTAAGGAAATGTTTAAAATCTAAATTTATAAGATTAAGTTTTTAAAAATCATATATCTAAATTCAAAATTTATTTAAATTATAACAAATTTTTAAGTCACCTGGACATTTGAGAAAACAGGAGAAGTGGTTATTTCTGTCAAAACTAAAGAAATTATTTTTAAAAATCTAACTACGATATAAGTGCTTACCTTTCACAGCGCATGCGCAACTCTGAACATTATTAACAGCCACTTCTCTAGCCGTTGACATAACTCCTGAGGAAACACCATTCTCCACTAAAATTCGCCTTCTTAAAATTCAGCTCCAGGAAAATCTCCTTATTACTCCGATTTCACCCCCTACAGTAACAGGATATGGAAGCAGTAAATAGAAAAGATATTTTCTCTCAAAAAAACGAACATCAGGACTTTACTCACCTCACAATGGTCACATGTTCCTTAAAAAATTTTAATTAACTTACCTGGCGAATTGCGCCATTTAATAATAATAATAATAATAATAAATTTAAAAGAAAAAAAAAGGAAAAGAAAATAAAAACTACTTTCCCTCTCCATTTACACTCGCATATTATTTATATCCGAGATTGTATACGGTTATAAGAAAAAAGGATGGGAAGGTTCTGGGTTAGAAGAAGGAACAAATGATTTCTAAGCTCATTTCCTCTTCATTGAAAAGAGAAAATCGACAGCTAAAAGTGACTCGAGAGTGATAACGTCTCCTGATTCACCCAGCAAACGCTGGTGATGATCAAATTGCACCATTTTAGTCCAATTCCTCGAAATTTTCCCCCTCTGGCTCATCTTTCCCGTCCTCCTCAAAGAGCCAAGAGATCGGTATCCAATCTTCCATCCAATCATCTAAATCCTCGTCCTTTTCCCTCCAGACAGGTTTACTCCAGGTCAGGAAAAGCTCACGCTTCAACCGGTCAGGACAGTAGGGCAGAGAACCACAGCTTAAATAATACTGGACAAACGAATAAAATTATGACGTTATAAACACAATTGACCTTGACTTAACACTTAAACACTTACGTGTAACAGATTGTTGCGTACACCACACGAGTAATAGCACTCACAAATATGGATTTTGGGGTCCCAGATTGCAAAAATCCTTCGAATATAAGCAAATTCTGCATAGGTTCTTACAAAATAATAAATGGGATCCCCAAGGTCGTACTTCTGACCAAAAGACACACACATTATGCTAGCTTCAAACCAAATGACTGAATGACTGACTTAGCCCATAAATGGCTAGTCAGCAGTAATAAGACGCCTCAGCCATGAGAGAGTTAGCAGTAAAAGAAATAAGTTAAAGAATAAAAATATAACGGGAACTCTTTAGGAATAAACAAATGAAATTTAAACCTTTGCAAATCCATTCAAAACCTTCCATTATTTAAAAAAAAAAAAAGGGAAATTTTTACAACCATTAACGCCTTTTGAATATCGAGGCGATAGAAGAACCCCTTAAACTGGAGTTCAACAACCGCAAATTATTTCTGTTTTCTCGAATGTCCCGGAAATTTCTCAAAACTTCCAATAAATGCCTGTCACGAACCTCGGCATTATCAGTAAAATGTAAGTGCAAATTGACCACCAAATACTGGAATCCATAAGTTAAGAAATTGAAATATAAAAAAAAAAAAAAAAAAAAAAACAAGATTAATCCGTCCACCTCTAATGGGGTAAGAACACGACCATCGGCATCCAGCGGGGGTGATGGTGGTGCCACAGAATGGATCCAATCGATCTCACAATGGTTGGTCGCGAATGAAAAAATCGGGTCCGAATCCAAGTACCATCGGGATTGTACCTCGATGAGAACCTTCTCCAGTGGGATTGGTATAGGAACCAATTCTGGATCGACAATCTCGAAAGGTGGGCGGTTAAAACACATTTTCAGCAACAAATCCTGAAGTTATCGAAATTCAGATCATGAACTAAACCAGACACTACCAAAGTCTCGTATTTTTTTTTAACTTCCTGCTAAGAAAATCGACGATTTTCAAAAATTTCGGGAAGTTATTGTTTTCGCCCCGATTTTCGAAAATCGAGTTTTCATCTGATGTCGACGTTTTGAGGTCCTAGGAAGCTATTCTGACTATTTTCAGAATGATGTCCGAGTGTGTGTATGTATGTGTGTGTGTGTGTGTGTGTGTGTGTGTGTGTGTGTGTGTGTGTGTGTGTGTGTGTGTGAACTCTTTGTAACTTTTGAACTAATGAATCGATTTGGATGGTTAAGGTAGCAATCAAAAGAGCTTGTTGGCCTCCAACTTTCCTGAAAATTTCAGATTATTTGATCGAATAGACTCGAGAATATTGGCGAATTACAAAAAAAAATTTTTTTTTTAGTTTTTTATTGATTTCTTAAAAACGACTCATACGATCGACTTCAAAATCTAATCAGCTCCAGTACTCAATAAAACGCGTCGATTGCCACCTTAACTATCAAAATCGATTGATTAGTTCAAAAGATATCGGCGTTGAAAAGTTAAAAAAATAACATTTTATGTTATTTTTTCCGGATAAATCAGAATATAACGTACTAAAATGTTCCTGATATCTTACCAACTCATCTTTTTTATGGTTTCTTGTGATCATATAATGTCATCGAACTTGGTTTTTAGTTTAAATCATATTATCAACAAAAAAATCGATAAAACGTAGTTTTTAATATTTTTATCGGATATTTCATAGTTTATTGTTTCTTACATGAGTCAAAACTTAATTAAATCTTGATTTCGATCCCTGACATTGATTTCTGCCTCAATACACTTATTTTACTGAACATCATCAAGAACTAAATATTAAAAACCGCTTCATTGATGATTTTCGATTCTTAAATTTTCAAACTTCAGCATAACAGGTAACTTGTTAGAGCTTGAAAAGATCGTAATAAGACAATTGCATGTGATAGCTTTTTCGAGCTCGAAGAGCTCGAAAATATATCTACACTAATGTTTTCGAGCTCTTTGAGGTTGAAAATAGCGGGAAGTTTTGGGGCTGGCCCGCAGGGTCAACCGACGCCCAGATTTTTTTTTTTTAATTGAAAATGGGTTTTAATAAAAATAAGCCAACTTACCTCTTATTGCAACGAACGTCCACCAGCTATAAGAACAACTCGACTAAAACACTATACTCAAAATATCTTCTTTTCTTCAAAAAGAATAAATTGAATAAAATTTAACATGACCTTGCTAAATCAGCATAAAAGTTCATGTTAGTCAGAAGAATCAACTATAAATTATACTAAGCTGAACATGAAAATTTTAATAATTTTTAAATCTAGGGTATTGCCAGAGAGCGAAGAAGGTAATTCCTTCGTCTATATTAAAAAGAAAAAAAAAACCCTGTAAAAACTTCTCTTCATGCATTCCACATTCATACATGACCATTATCCTCTATTTTGGTAGAATTTTATCTTTTTACTATCGTCAGAATTCATCTATTAGGAGGAATATTCACGTAAAAATCGGGTAATCTACGTCGTTAACGAAATAAGCTGTTTGAGAGAATGGTTCCTTTAGATGCCGTAAGACGGCGCCACTTGTCGGTTAGGATCTACTTTGATGAGATCAATACGGCGGTCGATAAGCAACACCTCACTGATGCTATGCTACCGCGGGAGCGGCGAACGCGGGCATAGAAGAGACCGATTAACAAGCCCCTCCATATGCCGAGCGTTCGCTCTCTCTCTCGATAACTGGCATCTCACGCGCTCACTCCCACGCACACAAGATACACCGCCTTAGCGTGTATCTATACTTACATCCTAAAATTTTAATTAAAATTAAATCTAAGACTAAAAATTATTAATTAAATATTAAATATTTGAAGTGGTATTTGAGAAAAAAAAAGAAACAAAAAAAAATAAAGGAAATTTTGGCGGTAATTAAATAAAAGGAAAGGAACTACTGGTTAAAAAAAAAATTAATTACATCTTATTTTCATTTTTTTTTTTTTTGGTTTTTCTTTATTTAAAAAAAAAAAAAAAAAAAAAAGAATTGACAAGTATAAATTTTTTTTTATATATATGTATTTATTTGGGAGAAGTTTTTTTTCCTCCCTTTCCTCCTTTTCCTGTGCCTTTTTCAACCGGCTACTGGGAAGGGCTGATACTCTAGGGGCTCCTCAGGGGCTCCGGGTAGGTCGGCTCTAGAGAAAAAAAAGGAAAAAACAAAATTAAACAATCACTAAACAAAATATATAAAAAAAAAACTTCAAATAAATGCGACTTGTCTTCTTACTTCATAAGGTCCTCGGCCGTCTCAATAATGTTAGTGGCCAGGACCTAAATGTCCTCCACATTTGGAGCCACCAGTTGAACTTGAGGAGGCGTGATGGCCCAGGAGGCACGGAAATATCGCGTGACCTCCTCGAGTTCGGGAGGTAGAATCCCCGCGATCTCTTATATGTCCAAAAGGAGCCGCATTCCCACCAGGGGGTTGATTGGTCTGTAATTAAATTTTTTATTTCAAGGAAAAACGAAAAAAAAAAAAAAAATTACTCACAACATAGTGAAACCGGTACCTCACCAGTTGAAACCATGTAGAAAAACCGCGATTATGTTGTTGGGTCGCGTACATTTTTTTTTGTATATATGAACTTGAAAATAAGTAAAACTTTATTTTTTTTTCTCCACTACCGAAGTTGCCGGCTTCAATGTTAATTTTGCACTGAGTATTTCTACCCATAAATCGCAAGGAGCGTCAGCGGAATGCGTCTTGAGATAAGACGTTAGCCGGAGATCAAATTCTTTATGCAGACGCGGCAAACCTATTCGCAATTAAACATCGCTAGATGTCGGCTAAATGCAGATTTGTACAGCATAAATGAATTATTCTCTCCAGCCTATTTCGGTACCTTTTTACAGCCTCAAGGTCATCCGTACGCATATGCAAATAGGTATGCATCATATGCATGTAGAGAGATAAATTACATAATAAGCTTATAATCCTAATTTTTGATAAATATCCTATGTAATGTTTAAAATTGTTATTATTTTGGTAATGGGAAAATAATAGATTTGAGAGGAAAACTATATAAAATAACATAATAACATGTAAAATCATATCATAAATATTTGCTATATATACAGATATTTATAGATATACATATATAAATGCATATAATTAGAAAGATCAGAAAAAAAAAATAATCTTCTATATTTTATGAAATTATATAATATTCTAGCTGTAAGACTTTTTAGAATTGTTAGCGTTATCGCAAGCTTTTGTAAAAAGGGGGACATATGTTTAGGAAAGCAAGAGAGTTTTGCAACCCTCTTACTTTCCGGGGGATTGTTATGTCCAAATAAATTTTTTTTTCTCCTCTAATAGTTATTTAAAAATAATTATTACAGAGCTCTTCTTTTCAAAAGCGCGCGAAAACGCAGCGTCAGCTTTTTCCACCTTTTTATGCGACAAAGTATAGTGGGAGGATAACTGCAATCAGGCGAACGAACAATTAATAAACTGTCGTCACCTTCCACCAATAACAATAATTAAAATTTCCCCATTAATCGCTAAATCAAAGTATATAAAAAACCTGAGCACCCGTAGCTCAGGGCTAGTCGGTTCTTCTAACTTACGGTCCGCGAATATTCGAACGTAGAACTTTCGTGCTCTCTTATTGCAGGATTCCGCCCCAGTCGTTGAAAAGTCAATAAGATGATCTTTAATATTTTCTATTTAAACCTTATTGCAGAAATCCGCTTCGGCGTTGAATAATCAATAAGGCATTCTAAAATTGACATCTTTTTGCAGTCAATTATTGCAGGATTCCGCTTAGGCGTTGAAAAAGCAATAATCGACTCCTTTATCTATTAAAAATTCTCACAGATTAATAGAAACTTCCGGTCCGATTGAGATAGTGACGCAAATCACTTGTATTTGCGATTCCATCTGGGTCTGAGTTATTTTGCGCATAAAATCACTTTTAGGGTGTGTAAAAAGGACGCATTAAACATAAAATAAAAATCTTATATAAAATTTTCGTGAATAATCAATATTCTTAAAATATCAATTGTTAAAAATTTGTGTAAAGGATTCAGTGTACAACTGAATTGTAGCTAAATCAGAAATAAAAAGCAGAAAAACCATAAGTTCAGCCTTCCAAGTTTCATTCGAGAGTAGCACATAAGTTTACATCCTACAACACCAGCCGCGCTCATCCAACTAAATCCTACCAGAGGAACGTGAGTGAGCTGCAACGTTCTGGAGGGATCTAACCTGCCGCGACTAGAAAGAAAGAAACATCGAAAGGTATGTGAAAGATTTACATTCTATTCTTTCATAAGATAACTGGTTCAACACAAGATCACCAGTCTCTTCGGAGACGTTTGGGTTCTTACTTCTTAACAAAAGATCCACCATAAATAATAAATTATAGAAAGATACCTCTTCCTCGTATTCTTTAATGATGTCCGCAACCTCCAAATCGCTCGTCTAAATTTTTCTATCGCTACCAAAAGGAGAAATCCCGGATAATTAATTTAAAAGTAAGCGGCGGACATAATAATAGTAATAATGATGATAATAATAATAATAATAATAATAATAATAATAATAATAATAATAATAATAATAATAATAATAATAATAATAATAATAATAATAATAATAATAATAATAATAATAATAATAATAATAATAATAATAATAATAATAATAATAATAATAATAATAATAATAATAATAATAATAATAATAATAATAATAATAATAATAATAATAATAATAATAATAATAATAATAATAATAATAATAATAATAATAATAATAATAATAATAATAATAATAATAATAATAATAATAATAATAATAATAATAATAATAATAATAATAATAATAATAATAATAATAATAATAATAATAATAATAATAATAATAATAATAATAATAATAATAATAATAATAATAATAATAATAATAATAATAATAATAATAATAATAATAATAATAATAATAATAATAATAATAATAATAATAATAATAATAATAATAATAATAATAATAATAATAATAATAATAATAATAATAATAATAATAATAATAATAATAATAATAATAATAATAATAATAATAATAATAATAATAATAATAATAATAATAATAATAATAATAATAATAATAATAATAATAATAATAATAATAATAATAATAATAATAATAATAATAATAATAATAATAATAATAATAATAATAATAATAATAATAATAATAATAATAATAATAATAATAATAATAATAATAATAATAATAATAATAATAATAATAATAATAATAATAATAATAATAATAATAATAATAATAATAATAATAATAATAATAATAATAATAATAATAATAATAATAATAATAATAATAATAATAATAATAATAATAATAATAATAATAATAATAATAATAATAATAATAATAATAATAATAATAATAATAATAATAATAATAATAATAATAATAATAATAATAATAATAATAATAATAATAATAATAATAATAATAATAATAATAATAATAATAATAATAATAATAATAATAATAATAATAATAATAATAATAATAATAATAATAATAATAATAATAATAATAATAATAATAATAATAATAATAATAATAATAATAATAATAATAATAATAATAATAATAATAATAATAATAATAATAATAATAATAATAATAATAATAATAATAATAATAATAATAATAATAATAATAATAATAATAATAATAATAATAATAATAATAATAATAATAATAATAATAATAATAATAATAATAATAATAATAATAATAATAATAATAATAATAATAATAATAATAATAATAATAATAATAATAATAATAATAATAATAATAATAATAATAATAATAATAATAATAATAATAATAATAATAATAATAATAATAATAATAATAATAATAATAATAATAATAATAATAATAATAATAATAATAATAATAATAATAATAATAATAATAATAATAATAATAATAATAATAATAATAATAATAATAATAATAATAATAATAATAATAATAATAATAATAATAATAATAATAATAATAATAATAATAATAATAATAATAATAATAATAATAATAATAATAATAATAATAATAAATAATAATAATAATAATAATAATAATAATAATAATAATAATAATAATAATAATAATAATAATAATAATAATAATAATAATAATAATAATAATAATAATAATAATAATAATAATAATAATAATAATAATAATAATAATAATAATAATAATAATAATAATAATAATAATAATAATAATAATAATAATAATAATAATAATAATAATAATAATAATAATAATAATAATAATAATAATAATAATAATAATAATAATAATAATAATAATAATAATAATAATAATAATAATAATAATAATAATAATAATAATAATAATAATAATAATAATAATAATAATAATAATAATAATAATAATAATAATAATAATAATAATAATAATAATAATAATAATAATAATAATAATAATAATAATAATAATAATAATAATAATAATAATAATAATAATAATAATAATAATAATAATAATAATAATAATAATAATAATAATAATAATAATAATAATAATAATAATAATAATAATAATAATAATAATAATAATAATAATAATAATAATAATAATAATAATAATAATAATAATAATAATAATAATAATAATAATAATAATAATAATAATAATAATAATAATAATAATAATAATAATAATAATAATAATAATAATAATAATAATAATAATAATAATAATAATAATAATAATAATAATAATAATAATAATAATAATAATAATAATAATAATAATAATAATAATAATAATAATAATAATAATAATAATAATAATAATAATAATAATAATAATAATAATAATAATAATAATAATAATAATAATAATAATAATAATAATAATAATAATAATAATAATAATAATAATAATAATAATAATAATAATAATAATAATAATAATAATAATAATAATAATAATAATAATAATAATAATAATAATAATAATAATAATAATAATAATAATAATAATAATAATAATAATAATAATAATAATAATAATAATAATAATAATAATAATAATAATAATAATAATAATAATAATAATAATAATAATAATAATAATAATAATAATAATAATAATAATAATAATAATAATAATAATAATAATAATAATAATAATAATAATAATAATAATAATAATAATAATAATAATAATAATAATAATAATAATAATAATAATAATAATAATAATAATAATAATAATAATAATAATAATAATAATAATAATAATAATAATAATAATAATAATAATAATAATAATAATAATAATAATAATAATAATAATAATAATAATAATAATAATAATAATAATAATAATAATAATAATAATAATAATAATAATAATAATAATAATAATAATAATAATAATAATAATAATAATAATAATAATAATAATAATAATAATAATAATAATAATAATAATAATAATAATAATAATAATAATAATAATAATAATAATAATAATAATAATAATAATAATAATAATAATAATAATAATAATAATAATAATAATAATAATAATAATAATAATAATAATAATAATAATAATAATAATAATAATAATAATAATAATAATAATAATAATAATAATAATAATAATAATAATAATAATAATAATAATAATAATAATAATAATAATAATAATAATAATAATAATAATAATAATAATAATAATAATAATAATAATAATAATAATAATAATAATAATAATAATAATAATAATAATAATAATAATAATAATAATAATAATAATAATAATAATAATAATAATAATAATAATAATAATAATAATAATAATAATAATAATAATAATAATAATAATAATAATAATAATAATAATAATAATAATAATAATAATAATAATAATAATAATAATAATAATAATAATAATAATAATAATAATAATAATAATAATAATAATAATAATAATAATAATAATAATAATAATAATAATAATAAATAATAATAATAATAATAATAATAATAATAATAATAATAATAATAATAATAATAATAATAATAATAATAATAATAATAATAATAATAATAATAATAATAATAATAATAATAATAATAATAATAATAATAAATAATAATAATAATAATAATAATAATAATAATAATAATAATAATAATAATAATAATAATAATAATAATAATAATAATAATAATAATAATAATAATAATAATAATAATAATAATAATAATAATAATAATAATAATAATAATAATAATAATAATAATAATAAATGCCCGCGGTGCATGTTGTGCGGCCAGCGGGGGTCTTATTTACCCCGTGGCGCATCGTGGGCAATGTAGGCTGGCCTCCCATCTGCTGGCCTACCAATCGCACAACAAACTTTACGTTGGGTGAACTCCCCAACGTAAAGTAAAACTGAGTTCAAGACAATACTGAGCCAGGAAGTGCTCCCCACAACCTGCCCTTCTCGGATGAGGGCAACCCACTAGCTGGGCGGAGTACCGAGATTTCGAACGATGACGACCTTGGCGAACAACGGACTACATTTAGGTGGACGGAGGAATTACGAGCCGATCTCTTGATGTGCTATAATAACAGTGAACCGGAGCGGAGAGGCTACATGGCGAGGATGAAAGCTCTCTGGAGCAATATGCATCCTAACTACAGCCATCTGTCACAACAACATCTCCGAGACTATGCCTCTCATCTCCGGCGAACACGGAGATCACTGTTAATGAACAGACGATTATCTCATCGTCTGTCTTTTCCAGCACAGTTACATCAAGAGAGACGCCGTTCTTCTGAAGACGCTGACAATGATTTTGAAAGACGACAAGTATGTATCTCAAAGAAGATACACTACCCAAAACAGCTACTTGACACGGAGAACCGAGAACTATCTGCCCGGATTCAGGAAGACTCTATTTTGCTCACCATCAATCAAGCTGTCTATGATGCTGCTTCCTCACTCTTACCTACAGCGAGGAGAAATATTTCTTCTCCTGAGGCAAAGATGAGAGGGCGCATTGGGCAGCTGTCACTGAAGATTGATGATCTCCGGAAACATGTCTCCCGCATTCAGTGTGTGAGTGAGTATGTAAATGCACGTAAAGCACTCACATCTAAATTCCGCCGCATTGCGGCTGGACTACGCTATCAGCATCACACACTGAATAAGGAGAATCTTCTTAATATCAAAGAAGGTTCCCTTAATAGGTTGCGGGCTCTAGTGACTGCTAAAAAGTCACTGAAGAAAAAGCTGAAGCGGCTTACCGATAACTCTTTGTTTCGGTTAAGTCCTTCACGCTTTCTGACACCTAAGACATCTGTTTCTGGCGATTCCCCATCCATCGAGCAAGTAGAAGCTTTCTGGTCCGAATTGTATGGTGATCAACCGAACGTGAATCGTGACACTCCAGCTCTCAACGACTTCGAAGCATTTTGTCGACACCATCGCGACGACAATGCTGATGAAGAGAGCCCCGAAGTTAGCGTGGAAGAAGTTCGTTCAGCTCTGAACAATGGTAAGAACTGGGCTGCTCCGGGTCCAGATGGCATTAACCTGTTTTGGTGGAAGAAATTAACTTCTACCCATAGTAATCTGGCCCGGATTTTTACAGCGTTCATCAGAGGTAATGAACCAATTCCATGCTGGCTTGTAGAAGGGCGAACTGTGCTCATCCCAAAGAAAGGAGACTTGTCTGACCCGAAAAACTACAGGCCTATCACCTGTTTGAATGCGGTTTATAAGATTTTCACCAAAATCTTGAATAATCGCATTCTGCAGGAGATAGACCCTGTATGGCAGCAGATATACGAACAACGTGGCAGTAAAAGAGGCCTGTCAGGTTGCAAAGAGAATCTGTTAGTGGATCGTTGTGTCATTCACGACGCGATCTGCTATCAGCGCAACCTGTCAATGGCCTGGATTGACTACCGCAAGGCATTTGACTCAACATCTCATGAGCTTATTCTCTTTTTGCTCAAATGCCTTGGGGTCAATCACGATACAGTGGGATGCATTCGGCGTACGATGCAGCTTTGGCGAACACGGTTCCACATTTCATGTGGCAACGACAAACGTGTAACCGAAGCTGTACAGTACAAACGAGGAGTCTTTCAGGGAGATTCTCTGAGCCCTCTGCTGTTTTGTATCTCACTGCTGCCAATATCTGTTGCACTACGCCGCACCCGTGGATACTTAGTGGGTCCACCAAATGATCGAAAGTATCCGATCACCCACTTACTCTACATGGATGATCTGAAGGTGTATGCTTCTGATGAGGAACACCTTCAGACAGCCTTGAATATCGTAGGGGAGTATACCCGGGATGTTGGCATGGCTTTTGGGTTGGACAAGTGCGCGGTCATTAATCTGGTGAAGGGTAAGTGTTCTGATGGGCGTGAGGATATCGAGTTAGTAGATGGGAGCGTCATTGACCATCTTGACGCCGGAGAGTCGTACAAATATCTAGGGATTGACGGGAGTCCTATGCAGGACGCCTCGAAAATCAAAACGACTCTCTGCAGCGAGTATGTGCGGAGACTCCGGAAAATCTGGTCATCAGAACTTTCCGGGAAAAACAAAGTCTCTGCAACAAACATGCTTGCTGTCCCGGTACTCCTCTACTCTTTCGGTGTTCTTAAATGGGCCCGAAAAGAGCTCAGAGATCTCGATATCAAGACACGCAAAGTCATGAATATGAATCGGAGCATGCACCCTAAATCCTCGATCACCAGATTATACCTTTCCCGGCACATCGGAGGGAGAGGTTTACAGAGCTTGGAATGTCTACACGATCGTTTGGTTTTGGGTATAACATACGAGGTTGTCAATTTTACTGCAGATGAAAACGACTTCCTTATGCAAATTGTTCATAGTCATGAGAATAGGCATAGGGGAGCGTTTTTATATAAGGCAGCAATGTACGCGGCAAAATCCCTCGGTCTTGGAAGAGTAAACCCTCTTATCGAACTCCCTAAGGAGGAATTTAAGAGGGTCATCAGCAATGCTGAGCAACAAAAACTGCTCAGCACACATATGGACAAGTCCATGCACAGCGTGTTCTTTAAACACGTGCGTGAACATGGCTTGTCCGAGCAGCTGATGTTTTCCTTCCTTAGGTCAGTTGGCCTGATGTCCGAGACCGAAGGATATATTTTTGCCTGCCAAAATGGTGTAATCAATACTCTTGAATACCGTGCTAAGGTGCTCCAGATGCAGCTACCCGACACTTTGTGTAGGGTGTGTAAACAACTTCCTGAGACGCTTATGCATCTATTGTCAGCATGTCCTGTGCTGGCAAGAAATGCATATGTCCAGCGTCACAATGCTGCTCTTTCATAAAACCGCTCGTGACATTTATGTCATCGAGTTCTCAGCACCTGCTGAGTATAACATCACGGTAAAAGAAGAGCACAAACACGAAATATATCAGGATCTCCTGTTTGAAATTGGCAATTTCTACCCACGTTACCGTGAAAAGCTTGTCGTACTTATTGTTGGCGTCCTAGGAGGGATGAAACAGACTTTTGTGTCTGCATTGGCTAAAATCTCAACTTGTTTTCCGCAAGTTGAGTTTTTGGCATCGCGGATGCAAAAGGCTGTTATTCTCGGATCCCTCCGTCTCCTAAGGTAACGAAACTTGGCCTGCTGCTCATGCTGATCATCTTGTTGATGAAGCATCGCAGTAGTAATGATATGGCGCTCAGGTGAGGCCCTCGGTAGAGTCGGACTACCGGGGATAACCCCCTGAGCATTTAACCAAAAAAAAATAATAATAATAATAATAATAATAATAATAATAATAATAATAATAATAATAATAATAATAATAAGAATAATAATAATAATAATAATAATAATAATAATAATAATAATAACAATAATAATAATAATAATAATAATAATAATAATAATAATAATAATAATAATAATAATAATAACAATAATAGTTACAATAGTAATAATAGTAATAATAATAATATTAATAATAATAATAATAATAATAACAATAATAGTAATAATAGTAATAATAATAATAACAAAAATAATAACGCTGATAATGAAAATGATGATTAATTTAATAATGGAGTTAATAATTGTAGGAATTAAGAAGAAGCAGCACCAACCGATTATTCAGATGGTCATGATTCTTCTGATCAACCATTTCTATCATTAGACACAGATACGTCGATTGATTGGAAAATAAAAATTTGAAATAGAGAGCCATGAATGAAAGAACAGAAAGCACAAAGTTGTCTAAACCAAGTTTTAGTACCTTTATTGAGAAAGTACCAGTTACAAGTAATGTGTCTAATAAATCTGTAAATTTCGTATCCCAAAATTCTTTTTGTATAAGCGAATATCGTCACAACCTCAATTATCTTCACTATTAATACTAATGGACATTCAGAAAATTCGAAAGATAATGTTTCATCAGATAAATCAGCATCTACTATTTATAAACGAAAATTTAAACAATTTAATATTAGCGTTCCTCTAAATTGAAATACTGATAATGATAAAATTTAATTTGGCAAGAGGAAGGGTACCTACTTTAAAATCAAGTTTAATTATTGAAAAATCATTGTTCACTTAATTTATTATTATTAATAAAAATTTGCATATATATTTAATCGTTATGTTTTAATTTGTATTCGTTTCCCTATCAATAAATAATAAATTAATTCAACATCTAAAAAGTTTGATCTAAATGAAAACGATAAGTTTTACAAATTCGAACGTTGGTATACGATTCTCCAGGCGTGGTAAATAAATTTGTTCATTGATTTTCCATGGATTTAATTTAAAATTTATTAATGAAAGAGGCTTCTTTACCTTTAGCGTAACAATCTAGTAAAGGACACTTGCCTATCAGCCATGAAGGACAAGATTCAAGATCCAGCAAATGCAAAAGAAATAAGCTGTATACTGATATATATATTTTATTTTAAATTTATTTTTAAAGAAGTATAGGTGCTTCACTGTTTAGCTACAGTCTTGGCACAATACTGGTTCTCTAATACTTAGATGCAGTCTTGGCTCAGTTTTAGAGATTTCAAGCTTTCCCATCTCGATGCTTAAACAGGCATGGGCCAAGCTTGGATTCCAAGCTTTCCCCACAGATAATGTTTTACGCCAAGCCTTGGCCAAGCTTGGGTCTATTCTTTTTTATACGAGCCTTATCGATTATCAGATGAACTTGCTAGATTGCTGCTATACTTTGAAATGTTTTTATCAATTATCATTATAATTTTTAAAGATTACATGAAAAAGATTTCGAAGAGTGGCCCATATTTATCCCTAAAATTCGTTGCCGTGTAATTAAATTTTAATAATAATTATAATAACAAAAAGGAAGTTAATTAATAAAAACTTCCTTTTATAGTTAATATTACACTGCAAAAAAAAGAGAATAAGAAAATCCGCATAAATTTTCCTTTTCAAATTTTATTATTGTGTCTTATTATTGTTATTATTATTATTATTATTATTGTTATTATCATTAATTTTGCAATAACGTTTTTCCCTTAAAAAATAAATGCATTTCAACAAGTCGCGAACGTGATTTCGAAAGCGAATTATTTTTTTTTAATCATTTAAAAATTGTTATTTATTTGCCATCTAGTGAATTTTTTTTGAACTATTAACTGAAAAATTTGAAATCTGGGTAAAAGAAGTCTGTGTTAACGGATGCTTCGTTAAAAGAAATTATTTGTAATCGGTTTTCCGGGAAAACGAAATCCTGTTTAATCGGATTTCTGGATTAAAAATATTCTGGATCATAGAATTTATGGACAATGCAAATTCTGGGTAAAAGAATTTGTGTTAATGGATGCCTGGGTGAAAGAAATCCTGCATAATCGAATTTCTGGGTTAAAGATATTCTGGGTCATAGAATTTATGGGTAATAGAAATTCTGGGTAAAAGAATTCTGTGTAAAGGGATTCTGAGTAAAAGAATCCTGGGCAATCATAGATCTGGGTAATAGGATTATGGGTCAGTGATGTCTACCCTAAAAAAACCATTCGGCAGCTGAAATGGAAGGTTTCTTACTTAATCGATCGGATAAGTTAATTTCGTACATGAATATCCTGTGATACATATGAGTGTGTAGTCATGGTATGAAATTTCACGGCGAACTTCAGATAAGTGATTTGACTAAACATTGTATAGATAATATACCAATATAAACTTTTCGCAAATGAAGTATTGCTATATTCATAGTCTACAATGTTTATTTAATTTCTAGATGGTTATTATCACGTAACGGTATTACCATTAACAAAATATTATCTTCCAGTGCGAACAAATCAAAACATGAGATTACTTGTGACAAGAAAAATTCAATGGAATTAGATTTTAATGTGTAATGCATAAGTTATTAAGACTTAAAACCATAAAAAATGCTCGTTTTTAGATTAAAGAAAAATTTCAATGCTTTGAAAGTATCATAAAACAGAAAAAATGTCAATCATAGAGCGTACGGGTACATTTAAAACATCATTAGTAATAAATGAGATACTTTTAAAATATAAAATAGCTGTGAAATTTGAAGGTTTATTTATTCACAATAAAATACAACTAACGAAATTGGATTATAATGGGAAACGTTTATGGTTATGTGGAATGAAAACCATCTTTTGAGCATTTCTTGATTTATTTAACACTTTCAAGGCTATAAAATTATTGGACGAAATGGGCATAACATGGAGCGTAAGGTCATTAATGAAAGATTATCAACAAAGCTTTCAGATACTCTTTACGGAAATCGTTTATGAATATTAGTGTTAAAGTTATATTAGCTTTAACATTGATTAAAAACCGAATTATACAAAAAATCATGAATATTTCAAACAGCGATAATTTCAAAACTATTCATACGATTCAGATCATTTTCGAACTTGATCAAGGTTATCGCCTATAAAATGAGTGTGAAAATAGGGGGTAGAGGTACATTTGATACATCATAAGTAAACAAAAAAATACGTTTGAAATATAAAATAGCTGTGAAATTTATAGGTTATTTTGTGCACAATAAAATACAACTGACGGAACTCGATTATGATGGGGCATGCAAGAGTTATGTGAAAAGAAAACCATATTTTCATCATTTTTTGATTTCATTACAATTTTCAAGGCCATCAAAGAATTGGAAGAAATGGTCGAAACATAAAATTTAAGGTCATTGTTCAGTCACGAGCTTGACTAATTTGAATCAAGCTTCGTGCATTTCCGCTAAGCCCGGGAGTTGCCGAACTCGCTACTGACTGAAGGTCAGAATAGTGCCGGGTCACTTGCTATTTGGGCCCGATACATAAATTTCTAATTCAGGACCGTGTCAAGACGTTTTGAGAACCTGCTACAAGCTGGCCAATCACATAATTCGTTTTATATTGGTCAGCCAATGAGAAAGTTCGTTATCAACTGCTACGTGTTGGCGCGCTTTTAAGCCAATGGGAAAATTCGTTATATGCAGCAAGGCTGCCACGTCGACACCAAGCTTCTCGACGACTCAACGACGCTACCATCTTCCAATATTCTACAACGTGCTTTGCTACTTGTTACCTCGTGCTCTGGAAACCGCTTGGATTATTAATTCTTGTGTGATATTAAATCAACCCGCTACGCTAATTTCTCTCTTTATTTAGTCAGTATACTAAGGCTGCTATTTATTGAGAGTAAATTAATTAATTGTGATTTATAATTATATTATAAATAATTTCCGCTTAGATAATCGCTCTGACCGCATGTCAATTATGTACGTGAATCTTATCACTAAAGTTGCATTCGCTATCGCGTGTCTGTTTTTGTCGCATTCGCTATAAATCATAATTTCTGCCAATTTAAGGTGTGAATAAGTGTAAATAAATCTCTCATTTATTTATTGATAAAAACTGTGTAATTTTCAATTGTTTAATTCCTTACGCCTAAACCAGATCCATTTTAGTTTATTCGCTCATTTTACATTTTGGTCTTTCGAGCCAGATCTGGCGTGTTTTAAACAATTAAAAATCATTAAAAGAAAAAATTTCGAGAAAAAGCGCGGTGTTAGTGCTTGTGGCGTGAAAATCGCTAAGCGCCGTGGGCATTGCTGAGCACTGCTAGAGTGCTGCCCGGGGTGATTCATTTTCTACACCGGTGTAAAAAGACTTTTTAGCAAAAATTGATCTAAAACTTAGTGTCGGTTTCACGTCTTGCATCTATTTTGTGCCACGTACTGTCAAAATGGCCGCCGAATCCCGAGTCACTCTTCAAATGAACCGCATCGACACGATGCGTAATATGTCCGCTCGCTTAACTAATGAAGTACTCGCTAACCAAGGTGCCGCCGCTATTGACGCAGATCTCGCTATCCTCAATGATTTGTGAAATCGCTTCAACACAACTCATCAAAGATTATTCGATAATTTGCCTGAGATAATCGAAAATGAATACCACACAGATGCAGGTGAAAGGTGAAGCTGCTGCTCTAATCGCTAACCTACAGATCACGGATGAAGCTTTCCAACCTGCTTGGAATTTGCTGAACATTCACTACACTAATCCACGAAGATTACTCGATATGCATATCGATGATTTGCTGGATCGTCAACCGGTGACGTCACACTCTGCTGCTGATCTAGATGCGCTGCTACTCGCTAACGAAAAATCGCTGGACGCTATCGCTGCTTTGGGTATTCCGATTGGTGAGTTGGACCCATTTTTAATTCGCTTGACTGTTCATTGTTTGCCGTCAGATTTGAGAGTAGACTGGATGGCTTTGCTTGGGTTATCCAATGAGTTTTCCACTTACCAACAGCTGCACGACATGCTCAAGGCCAAGGTTCGTGCGTGAATTTTGTGAACAGTCGATCCGCTACCTCATCTACGCTATCTAATAGTTCCGATAGCTACGTTGCTTTCACTCCGAAAGATCGTACGAGTGAACCTGGCATGTGCCCGATCTGCAAGGAGAAACATTTTGATCTCTTTTGCCCCAGCTACCAGAAGGCGTCGCCACAAAACAGAAGAACGATTGTCCAGCACTACTGCCCCTGTTTCATCTGTTTGGGACGCCACCGCTACGCTGACTGCAGAACTAAGCAGAAGTTCTGCCATTGTGATCAGCCACATCACACGTCAACGCATATTGACGATGGTGCTGTCGCTAAAGCAAGACAAGACGCTCCTGTAGTTGACCCAGGTAACAAATAGTTCCAATTTTGATAACTTTTGTTTTGAATTCACTAACTTAGTCAGCTTTAAGTTTATTCGCTCAATGCTTTACTCGCTACCGCTATTGATAGATTGAATTCGCTAACAGGAAGTACATGTACGGCCCGTGTACTTATTGATCAAGGATCGGAGTTATTCTTTGTGACGCATTCGCTAATCAAGAAGCTGGATATTCAACTCAGTGTAGCAGCTGTACCATTACGTGGGATTGGTAATGTGTCAGCTGGGCATTCTCTTGGGTCATGCAAGATGACGCTGCATTCGCTACACAACAACGCTTCTATTACTATCCAAGCTCTCTTGATATTACACTTACCGTCATTTACGCTAACTAAGAAGAATTGGCCGCATATTACTGGGCTACAACTCATTGATCCAGACTTCTTGACATCACGACCTATTGACATCATTCTGGGTGCAGCACCAGCTGCACACATAATCAACGCTAAAATACGAAAAGGGAGTGACAATGTCCCAATCGCTCAGTCAACATCGCTTGGCTGAATCATATATGGATCTGTGGACACCGCTACATCAAAATTGGCCGCTTATGGTTATCATGTCACTGTTGATGATCAACTACAAGATTTGTTAAGCAAGTTTTGGTATCCAGAAGAGCAACAGACAGAATTCGCTACACGCTATACCGAAGAAGAAGAAGAGTGCGAACAACACTTTGTCAATACACACTACAGACAGTCTGATGGTCGATATGTCGTTCGCTTGCCGCTTAAATCTTCGACAAGTCAACTAGGTGATTCGCTCAGAGCTGCACAATACGCTTTGCTACGTCTTCGCAAACAATTGGAAGCTGATCCAGTCTACAAGAAGTTGTACTTCGACTTTCTGAACGAATATGAAGACTTGGGACACATGAAACACATTAAATTAAAGGATTTAGCACCTAACAGCTACCTGTTGCCGTATCATGGGGTTCTAAAAGAGCAGAGCACTACCACCAAGCTCAGGGTGGTATTCAATGGGTCCTGGAAAACAACATCTGGCGTATCTGTCAACGAGATACTTCATGTGGGCCCCAAGATTCAAGTTGACATCAGTGACGTACTTATTCGCATCCGCTTCCATCGCTTTTTATTCGCTACTGACGTAACTAAAATGTTTCGTCAGATTGCAGTTGACAAGGAAAATTATCATCTACAGTGCATACTCTGGTTTGACGAAGATGACATCCCAATAGTATTTGCACTCGCTACTGTTTCATATGGAACAATGTCAGCACCATATCTCGCTGTAAAAGCACTTTTACAACTCGCTGAAGACGAAGGAAATAAATTTCCGAAGGCTGTCGAACCGCGAACTAATACACGCTACGTTGATGACATCTATGGAGGTGCAGATGAACTCGCTGAGGCAATCCAAGTTGCTCTCGACATAAAAAATATGTGTGCCGCAGGATGTTTTCCGCTTGCCAAGTGGGCAAGTAATTCGACTGAATTACTCTCTTAAGTCGCTCCAGTTGAAACCTAAGAAGATATACCAAGAGAACTTGGGGATACTACCGTCAAAGTGCTCGGATTAACTTGGAATTCAACACAGGATAAATTCCAGTTCGGCTATTCGCTTCCAGAAGCATCGCCAACTACTAAACGCACAATTTTATCTGAAATCGCTCGCTTGTTTGACCCACTGGGGTTTTTGGCACCGATCATCGTGAGAGCCAAGGTGTTCATGCAGAACCTCTGGCTGCAGAACTTCAACTGGGATGCTACGCTACCACCGTCGCTTCTTCAAGAATGGAATTCGTTTCGAGATGAACTACATCAGTTCTCGAAGATTCAGATACCTCGCTGGAATCATGTAAAAAATGGTGTATCAATCGAATTACATGGATTCTCTGACGCTTCACAACTCGCTATGGCTGCTGTAGTGTACCTAAAAGTTACTGACGCTACTGGAAGCTCCAATATTTCGCTAGTGTGTGCCAAAACTCAAGTTGCACCACTGAAGCCTATAACTATACCAAGAATGGAGCTCAATGTCGCTGTCTTACTCGCTCAACTGGTACTCTACGTCAAAAAAGTCTTGAAACTGAAAAACATACCAGTTTTCTTGTGGACAGACTCCGCTGTATCCTTAACGTGGATACGAAACAACCCAGCAAGATGGAAAGTCTACATTCGGAACAGAGTTACCAAGATTCAAGAATCGCTACCAAGTGTCAACTGGGATTTTGTTTCTGGGAAACTTAACCAAGCTGACTGCGCTTCAAGAGGTTTAACAGCAGCCAAACTAGAACAGCATTCGCTATGGTGGACGGGACCAAAGTGGCTCACTCAATCAAAAGATAACTGGCCATCTTTTGATATTTCTACGCAGACGGTATCACATCTTGAAGAACGTCCAGGTCTGGTTTTTACCATCTTTAAGGCAGACTCACACCCGCTATACACGCTACTAGTTAAATTCTCTAAGTTGTCACCGTTACTTCTAACTCTTTGAATCTGTCTTCGTGCCATCGCTACATTTAAAAAGGTGCCACTGTCCACGCTGACCACACCACTCTCTACAGTTGACCTGGAACTCGCTAAGACATTGTTGATAAAGTATACTGAAAGTCAGTACTATTCGCAAGGGCTTAAGATATTGAAGGATGGTGATTTTCTACATAGAAATCATCGTCTCGCTAAATTGATTCCCTACATCGACTACAACAGAGTACTCAGAGTCGGCGGTCGCTTGAAGAATTCGCTGCTGGATGAGGAACAGAAAAATCCAGCTGTTTTACCAGAGTCATCACGCTTAAGTACGCTATGAATAGATCATTCGCATCAGAGAACATTCCACGGGGGAACTCAATTGACTCTCGCTGATCTACGGAGATCTGTCTGGATAGAAGGTGGTCGAGTTCCAGTCAGATCTCACATTCTTCGCTGCGTCGTGTGCACGAGACATAGAGGTGTTCGCGCACAACAATTGATGGGACAATTGCTATCCGCTCGTGTAAGACCATCTAAAGCATTCTCACATACTGGAACAGACTACGCTGGGCCAGTAACACTGAAGACTTTCCAAAGTCGAGTTGCCAAAACCTATAAAGGATGGATCGCTGTATTTGTATGTCTCGCTACGACCGCTATACATGTTGAAATTGTCACCGACTACTCTACTGACGCTTATTAGACAAGCTTTAAGATACTTTATACAGAAATGGTCTGTGAGTATTGGTTTTAAAATTATATGAACATGAGCGTGGATAAAAACTAATTCTTTCGAAAAATCGTGGAAATTTCAAACAGGTATAACTTCTAAACTAATAAACTGATTTAGCCCATCTTTGTAGTTGACCGTGATAATCGCTCATAGAATAAGTGTGAAAAATTGCATCAAGATCTGATAAGAATTCTAGCCGCAATTGTGTCCTCAAAACTTGGTTATAATATATATATATTGTATATTATATATATATATATATATATATATATATATATATATATATATATATATATATATATATATAAATTTTCCATCGAATGATATTTTCGAGTTCTATTCAACTCATTATGATAGGTTATGATAAAATTTCTTGAAAAATCGACCATGAGGACAAATACAATACTTAGATTTTTAAAAAAATCTACCTAAAAATTGTAGTATCAAAATTGGCTCCTCGATGACAGCACGGGAAAGTACGGATATTGGACTTACTTACTGCTACGATAATTGGTCACTAATTGGTCATATTTGATCACTAACTTTCGTAATTTGGTCAAGGTTTTGACTCTGGGAAGCTCGAGTTTAAAATTCCAAGGTTATAAAAATAATTTTAGCACAGTAAATTCATCATTCAGCCCCTAAAAACATACTGTTCCAATGGTAATTGAGTGATACTAAATGGCCAGTACGGTTCATAATTTGGTCAACAGTTGGGGCGCGAAAAAGAGCGATTTTCAGTAGTTGGGCTTAGAAAAAAAACCCCTTACACAACCTTACACAACACCCCAAACTCGTTGGAAATTATCGTTTAGCTGTTATTTTATCATTAATTGGTCACGAACAGACAATTCAAAAAAAGAAGTTTAAAACTCTAAGGTCACCTGAAATATATTGGCATTCCAAATTGAACGTACAGACTCACTTCACAGCTCAACTTGATCAGAATCGAAAGTATATAAATGGTCACGATGAATTTTAATTTGGTCATTGCCTTACATAGCGTATTCATTTTTTCGATCTTAAGTATATGAACGCCTCCATGATCATCAAGTTTCTTTCTAACAAACAGTAAAATATTAGAATATTAAGCAATGCATTTAATTTCCTATGTTTGCGACATCATGATTGAACATGTTTTTCGCTGAGAATCAGGGCTTTTTTGAATAAATGAAAAAAAATCGACTAGCAACAAGCAATTGAGTAAAAAAAAAACGTTCGGGACCATATATATTGAATGCCAAACATACAAAAGAATACTAAACAGAAAAATCTAGTCGATGCTGCATGATTCTGCGTATAAAGTAATTAGAAGCATAGTTACCATCCAGATATTGGAAACGTTATTTCAGGTAACTAAATTGGACAGCATGGGAATTTATTTAATTATTGTATTCAAAGGCCTAGCTATTGGATTGATCCATGTAAATGATGCTACTGATAATTGGTCAGTACAGTGTAATAATTGGTCACTCTTCCAACGACTCTACAGCTTCAGCGAAGTAGGTTGGTGCTAAAAATACTGCGTTAATCCGTTTAAAATCAATTTTTAGTTAAGGTGACTAGATCCATCTACAAGAATGATGCTACTGATTATTGGCCAATTCAGTGTAGTAATTGGTCACCCCTTCAACGAGTCTATAAGCACAGTGAAGTAGGTTAGGGCTAAAAATATTACGTTATTTTGTTTAAAATTTATTTCAGACCCAGTCACTAGATTGATCTACGCAAACGATGTTACTGACAATTGGTCAGTACAGTATTGTAATGAGTTACCCCTTTGATGAGTCTATAGTCACAGTGAAGTATGTTGGGGCTGAGAAGACTGCATTATGTCGTTTAAAATGTACTTGGAATGAGCATTTTTTCTATATATCTATTCAAAATTATGTTCAGTAATTAACTAAAAAATCAATATTTACGTGATACGTTGCATCTATATCGTGTATGTATAAATAATATTTACAGAAAGAAGAACATATTAGTTTTAAGTGAAATTGTTCAGTAATTATAATAGTATTCAATAGAAGAAGCAGACATAGAATTTACATTTATTATTCCGACGACATTATGTCTCGAACGAATTATCTAACTGGGACGTTCTTGGCAGCAATCGAATGGTTTTTACGAGTTCTAGAACTACTGATTAGATTTTGGAATTGATTGATTAGATAGTTTCCGAAATATTCACGGAAAATAATAAAAAAATCAATTTTTTCAGGCTTTCGCCGAGTATATCTCTCAATTGGATTACCGATTGAGACGTTCTTGGTGGCAACTAAATGCTTATATTGAGTTTTAGAGCTGATTAGTTTTTCGCATTGATCAATGCGGTAATTTCTGAAATATTCACGAAAAAAGAAAAAAAAAGATTTTTTTTCTATTCTTTTGTCGACGATATCTCTCGAACGGATTATCCAAATGAGGCGGTTAAGGTAGCGATATTTAAGATTTTCTAAATATCTCAGAGACTATTCAATTAAATGATCTAAAATTTTTTGGAAATTCAAGTTCAGAAGGAATTTTTTGAATGCTGCAAGAATCATCTAAATCGGTTCATACATTAAAAGATATCAAATGTAACCATCCATCCACACACACATACACACACACACAAATATACACACACGCAAATATACACACACATACACACGAGCTCGCATAAACACACACCCATCGCTCTGAAAATGTTAAAATTGCATCCTAGCGCCCTCAAACCTCGACATATGATGTATACTCGAAGCTCGTCGATCTCGAAAATACTTGTATTTGCCATTGTTTTCGATAAAAACCATTTTTAGCATTTCGTTCTCCCACGATATCTCTCAAACAAATGTACCGATTGAGATAGCTAAGGCGGCAATCGACGCGTTTTATTAGGGTCTAGAGCTGATTAGATGTTAGAATCGATCGTTCGACTCGTTTCTGAGAAATCAATAAAAAACTAAAAAAAATATTTTTTTTTTTTTTGTAATTCGCAAATATTTTCGAGTCTACTTGATAATATGATCCATTAATTTCAGGAAAAATGATAGCCAACACGGTATCTCGATTTCCGCAAGAACGATTCAAATCGGTTTGTTAGTTTAAAAGTTATAGACCGGTAAACACACACACACACACACACACACACACACACACACACACACACACACACACACACACACACACACATACAGACACTCGAACGTCGTTCTGAAAATAGTCTGCATAGCTTTCTAGGGCTTCAAAATGTCGGCATCTGATGAAAACTCGATTTTCAAAAATCAGTGTGAAAACAATAACTTCCCGAAATTTTAGGGAATCATCGATTTTCTTAGCGGAAAATTAATGAAATAAAAACATGCATAACAATTAAAATAATTATTTTAACTATTTACAAGCAAACGAAAATAAATAAGTAAATTTGTATGAATATGTCGCGATTGCAGATCGTGATGGGCGTAGGTACGATATTAGTATAAAATATAGTGAATAAAAGGGTACTTACATTGATCAAGGACCGATCCTATGACCTGGGTTCACGTGACCAAATGCTCAATTTATTCTATTTTATAATTAATTCGCGCACACATAATATTGTTGAAGACAATATTGATAAAACCCAAAACGCTTTCCAATTTATTATGTGACTCACCTAATTTCACAATCAACCGTCAAGCGGTAAACGTAAGATTGTGTACCCCCTGCTGTGAACTATCGGTCTGAGCGGCTAGACAAATAGAAAAATAAGGCATAAAGGAAGGTGGGTTGCCGAAAAGCTTCGTGAAGCTAGTATCTCATTGTTAAAGTAAAATTGTCTGATAAATAATGTTTTTCAAATGTTTTATGTCAACGAGTATTTATTTATTAAGTACTCAATATTCTCAAAATACAAAAGAGTTACAAATGGCAAAATATGAAAGTAAATGTTTCATGCATATGGGTTACAAATATTTCAGAGTATATTAAAAAATAAAAATGCCAAACAATGGTTACAATGTTAAAAACTTACCCTAAACAGGTTTTGGTGAGGTGTCAGGACTGTCAGCAGTTACACAGGACACTTATTCACAACACGTTCTCGCGGTCAATTAATGTGATTCTAATTTACCGAATTATTTATTTATTTAGTATACTTTGTTGTATCAATTTCAATATTTATGCGTTTTTAAATCTCTATAGGTTAAAATAAAATGAAGGTCTTTGCGCTTCTCGCGGTAAAATAATTTCAATGTATTCAAATTCTTCGCGTCTTCGCGGTAAAATAAAATATAAATTCATAAAATCTTCGCGTATTTTCGCGGTAAAAGTATTTCAAAATATTATTCAAATTCTTCGCTTTTTCCGATCGATATTAGTTCACGACTTACAACGATCAAGGTCCGGTTCATATGCCCAGCTACCGTTGACCGAATGGTGAAATTAGAATCACGTCAATAATTCTCCTAAGACTAGTAGAAAATGATATACCGATTATTCGAGTGCTTATGACGATCAAGGACCGGTTCGTACGCCCAGCTACCGTTAACCGAATGCTCAATCGAGATATCAATCCTCTAGCCACGAACACCGTCAAGTGTCCGGAGTTCAGTAAGGTTCAGAGTTTGATTTCTAAAAGAACTGATGAGCTAAAGTCCATGGTCTTTTTATATGATCCTCACATATGAAAAGTGTCGGTAACCAGTTTCCCATACGAGAGAACTCGGACTCGCCCGAAAGTTCTAGGCCCATGCACACGTGTGATCCCTGGGAAACAGATTTTTACTATTAAGAAGGCTGATGACCTGGCGCCACTCTGTTGCTGAGCATGCTCGTGTAGGAAACCATAAATTTGGAGGTTTCCATTAGCTTTATCTAATTTCCAAGAATCACATGCAGGTGCGCATGAATTGGGAGGTATATAGTTTTAAGATGAAAAATCAAAGGAAAGACTACCGCTTCTATGCTTAGATTAGTTAAATTGGAACGGATACATAAATTTTAAAAGTCGTTACGTGAAACTGATGAAATCTGTAGAATAAGAGAAACTTATAGTACATGTATTCCATTGATACCTTTCCTACGTGGGACAGTACGACTTAGTTGTCAACGCTCAGGTAGGTACATTCGTCCGGTACGACTGCTGGCGTCAGTAAGTCGGCGTTATACATAAAAAGGTTTACGTACTGGAGGTTTTAGTGTGTACTTATTTTGGAAAAGAGGAAAAAAAAAATTTGAAAATTTTTGAATGTAGCAGCCGTGACAAATATGAAAAAAAAAGTTTATTCTATCGATTCGACATAAACCTCATCGCGTTTATATAGATGTCAAATATTATTGTTTAAATCTAATTTAAATGTGAAAATATTAATTAAAACAAGTACACAATTTCCATGCATAAATCTTTCTATCACAATTTCGTCGAAATACGTGCATAATTTTAAAGAAAAATTTCTAACATAGATGCGATGAAAAGTTTCGATGCAAAATAAATATATTTTTTATTTAAGACTACATTAACAGTAGGAACATAGCCGGAACATTACATTGTAATGTAAGTGTGACGATGAAAAAGAATCACTAATATTATGTCACTTGTAAGTGGATTTTGTTACGTATTTTTGAGACAATATCTAGAACGCTACTATGTGATGTGAATATAACCTCACATTAAGGTCACCAATGTAATATCACTCGGTAAGTAACATGTATGTAATCTTAATGTATTATTTACGTCACAAATTTGACGTATCATATACATTACAGTGTCATTATATCATTAGACTTTTAAACGTACGTTAAATTTGTTACATATTCTCTGGACGTTATATCACATAACGTTAGTGTGTTCACTGGAAATTATTACTTTAATTTTCAGTCGCATTTATCTGTAGCATCATTATCGTAGATCGATCAAGTATGTGGGCGTGCAAATACATTTTAAACGAAATACTGCAGTATTTTCAGCCCAAACCTATTTCACTGAGTTTATAGAGTCGTTGATGCGGTGACCAGTTACTATACTGTACTAACCAATTATCAGTAGCATCGTTTGCGTAGACCAATCTAGTGGCTGGGTCTGAAAATAAATTTTAAACAAAATAACGCAATATTTTTAGCATTAACCTACTTCACTGTGCTTATAGACTTGTTAAAGGGGTGTCCAATTACTACACTGTATTGACCAATAATCAGTAGCATCATTCTTATAGATCGATCTAGTTACCTTAAGTAAAAATTGATTTTAAACGGATTAAAATTGATTTTAAATGGAGTGTAATTCTCATAGCTTGATCTAGTCATTGTACCCAAAAGTAGATTTTAAACGATTTAACGCAGTATTTTTTACCCTAACCACTGCACTGTGTCTATAGAGTCGTTAGAGGAGTGACCAATTACTACACTGTACTAATCAATTATCAGTAGCATCATTTGCGTAGATCAATCAAGTGGCTGGAACTTTGAATACATTTTATACGAAATTATTATGTTCATGGAGTCGTTAAAATAGTGATAATTTAATGCACTGCACTAACCAATTATCTGCAGCATCATTTGAGTTTATTAATCTAATATCTGGGCCTTTGAATACGTTTTATAAGAAATAACGTAGTATTTTCAGCCCTAACCTACTTCACTGTGGGTGAAAATTTTTTATATTGCCTTGAAATTTTAACTTCAAAATTCCGTCATTCAAAACCTTGACCAAATTATAAAAGTTACTGACCAAATATGACCAATTAGTGACCAATTATTCTAGCTGTGAGTGAGTCCAATATTCGTACTTTCCCGTGCTATCGTCGAGAAGCCATCAAAATTACCAGGTTTTATAATACTTCGTATTTGAGTTTTTGACATTTCAGCGTTCTTGGAAGATGAAAAATCGTTTACACGAGTATGATTTATGGAAGTAGACGTGCTTGGAGGAAAATATTCTCAATGTAAAGACTCATTTTTTGACGAGTTTCGAGAATCTAAGTTTTTATTTAAATCATGGGAGATGATTTCCAAATTAGGTCGTTTACTTCGTGGCGTTATAGGATTCAGTGTCCTGAGAACATCTTTACTGTGTATATTTTTCGTGCAATTAAAGTTCAATCAGACAAAAAAATAACCATCCAAAAAATAAATGAAAACAATAAATTTAGTGGTTTTATCAATTATACTTCCCGAAAAAAAAAGTTTATATATAATCATACATAATTATATATAACTATATATGATTATATATAGTTATATGTAATCTCGTATATATATCCATATAAAATTATATATAATTATATATGATTATGTATAATACTATTTCGTGAAATTTGTGTTAAATATAATCATATATAATTATATATAATCTTATATATATACATATAAAATGGTATACAATCATATATAATTATACATAATTATACATGATTATAGACAATGCAATATTTAAACGGAGAATGTCATATGTAGCTCTATATATAATTATAAATGATTATATATAATACTGTTCAGAGAAAAATTTTTTATGTAAACACATTGACGTGAACTTGACGTCAGAGTGACGTTACGCTATGTCATCATTGACGTAAGAAATGAGTCATAAATGAGACAGGTTTAAGTCATTATTTCGCACTTTTTTATGTAAGATTTTGATGTAAAACCAATGACGTATACATGACGTAAATGTAATGTCTGTGTGACATTCTATGACGTCTATATGACATGTGGGGGATGTCAAAATTATCAATCCGGAAAAAATATTTTTGAAAAAAAAAAAAAAAAAAAAAAAAAATCACGAATTCAGAAACAAGATTTAATAACATTAAATGACGAAAAAATCCTGGGTGTCTGCTGGAGTTGAACATGGCTCCTCATGGCTGACAGTCTTGAACGTTGCACTCTGATCCACATCACGAGAGTTCAAGTCTCGTACTTAATTGATGTATTTAGAGTGAAATGCCAGAAAAGACAGAGCTCATAAGTTTTCGTGATGAAGTATTATAAATTAAAAAAAAACTCCATGAACTAATATAAAATTTTATAGAAATAACATTTGTCGGCCTCGTCAAGCGTACGTATTGCATCAGTCATAACTGTGACGTCATACAAGAGTCATGCTAACATCAATATGATGTCATACGTTATCACGTCATATTAGAGTCATGTAAAACATCAGATTGACATCACATGTACATAAGATGCCGTGACACTTCTATGACCTACGTATGATGTCGAAATAAGGTCATGTATTCAGTAGGTGTATAATTATATATGATTATATATAATACTATTCCGAGAAATCTTTCGTATATATAATCATATATAATTATATATAATCTTATACAAATATCCATATCGAATTAGATATACTCATTATGGTGTTAAAAAAAAGGATTTTTTTTTTTCATGATATTCAAAAATTCAAACTACCCAGTGGACACATGACCCTATTTTGACGTCATACGTAGGTCATAGAAATCCAACGGCATTTTATGTAAATTTGATGTCGATCTGACGTTCTACATGACTTTAATATGATGTAAAAAACTTGGCATCGTATTGATGTAAGCATGACTCTTGTATGACGTCACATTTATGACTTATGTAATACGTACGCTTAACATAAAATCTACATCAGATTGTTACGTTGTAATGACGTCATTATTGTATATCACAATGAAGTAATTTTTAAATCATACATTTATGTCAGTAGCAATACCACGGTCGTACGTGATATGGATGTCACTCTTATATCATATCTTTACATCAGTGACAAGTCAGTATTTTACGCAATGCTGATATAATTTCTGAGTCATAGTGTTCTTATCATCTATTTATTAAAATAAAACAATCATAGAATGAATTTTCAAAAATGTGTAAATGTGTAAAAATAACAACTAAATGTCGAACGTTTTTGAGGCCAAAGTAATCGATAAACTCGATAATAGATTTCAGTCGTTTTAGATAAAAACATTAGCGTGAGCACAAAATTTTAACTTTATTTTTTCAGGTGATATACCGAAAATATTATTGAGGATGAAAAAGAAAATGTAGCGACAGTTTGAACTCTTTTGATATTAAGATTGTAAAGTGTAGTATTGCAATTTTTTCAATTAATTGAATTTCATACAATTTTGTGAAATTATTCAATGTTTCGCAAAATTTTATATAAGATTTTTGAAATTTCACATCACAACAGAAAATTAAAGAATTTGAAAAAACTTAAAAAAATTTTTTATAATTATCATCGAGGCCGACAAATATTGTTTTTATAAAATTTCATATAAGTTCATAGAGTTTTTTTAAGTTTTGTAAAAATTCATCATGAAAACTTATGAACTTTGTCTTTACCGGCATTCCACCATAAATACATCAATAAAGCACAAGACTTGAACTCTTGTGATGTGGACCAGTGATCAATGTTCAGGACTACCAGGCAAGAGGAGCCGTATTTCAACCCAGCAGACACCCAGGATTTTTTTATTATTTACTGCTATCAATTCTTGTTTCTAAATTTGTAATGCGTTCGCGTGGTAATAATCAAATCAAAAATTCGGTATTTAATTTTTTTTTTTTTTTAATTAAAAAATATTATAAAAAATATTTTATGTATATAGTTATATATAATTATATATTATTATATACAATTATATATAATTATATATGATTATATTTGGCCATTTTTCATTTATGATTTTATATAATCGAGTTATATATAATTATATATAATTTTATATGATTATACACTTATCCAAAAAATTAAAGGAACAAAAAAATTTTATAAAATTTTTGTGATATTTTGAAGGCTGTATTTTCGTGAAAAATAAACGTATCGAAAAAATCAAAAAAGCAAATTGAAGCTTGAAATCTCTAGTTTAAAGATATTCCAGCAAAATAATTTTCTGAGCCACAGTTTTTGCGAAATCATAAGAAATAGGTCGAGACACAATTTTTCTAAATTTTTTGGTTTTGTTTTTTAAGTCTACCGGGCCAAGAAAATCTTTTTTAAGAAACAAATTCACAGCTCGTTTAGAAAATTTATTCAGCTACAATTTGCTTTTTTTGTTTCTCTGTACGACAATTCGCGGCTGAGATATCAGCCTTCAAATGAAAAAAGATCCTTTTCTCTTTGATTATCGATATTTCAGCTACTAATGGTCAACCAGAAATTTAAAGGGTAGTTTGGAAAACTTCAATAAATCCTCCACAAGCTCCATTTTCGATTTTTTTGAAAGAAAATTTTTTTTCATCCTTAATGTCAATTTGAAAAACCCACAAAAAATGGCCATTTTCTGGTTTTTTAGTCAACTCATCGCTACTTTGTAAATATCGATAAACAAAATAATGTTGCCAGGTGATTTTATAGCTTAATGTATCCCCTAAAACCCTGAAAATTTTTCGACTAAAAATTACTTAATTACCCCGAAAATTAATTTTTTCATTTTGGTAATGATTTCACGAATTAAGGAACAAAACTTGTTCTTTTAATTGTTTTATAAAACTTTGAGCAAGTGGCTCGAACAAACGGTTCAATAGATCAATCTGAAAATATTCAGGGTTTTTGGGGGTACATTAAGCTGTAAAATCACCTGGAAACATTATTTTTTTTTATCGATATTTACAAAGTAGCGATGAGTTGACTAAAAAACCAGAAAATGGCCATTTTTTGTGGGTTTTTCAAATTGATATTAAGGATGAAAAGATTTTTTTTTTTTTTTTCAAAAAAATTGAAAATGGAGCTTGTAGGGTATTTATTCAAGTTTTTCAAACTACCCTTTAAATTGCTGGTTGACCATTAGTAGCTGACAAATCGATAATCAAAGAGAAAAGGATCTATTTCATTTGAAGGCTGATATCTCAGCAGCAAATTGTCGTACAGAGAAACAAAAAAAAAGCAAATTGTAGCTGAATAAATTCTTCGAACGAGCCATGGATTGGTTTTTTCGAAAAGAATTTTTTCGGCCATGTAGAAAAAAGAAACAAAACTAAGAAATTTAGAAAAATTTTGTCTCGACCTATTTCTTATGATTCCGCAAAAACTGTGGTTAAAAAAATTATTTTGCTGGAAAACTAGAGATTTCAAGCTTCAATTTGATTTTTTTAATTTTTCGATACGATCATTTTTTACGGAAATACAGACATCCAAACATTGCTAAAAATTTTATAAAATTTCCTTGTTCCTTTAATTTTTTGGATAAGTGTATTAAGAGCTCGAAACTTTCAGGGAATTTATTTTTATCAACTTGAAAACATTTGAGCCCCTAGGAGCAAAGGAATTCGAAAACATCTTTGCTAAGGGCAACCCTAATGCTTACATGTACACACAAATATATACCCACAAGTTACAAGATAAGAACTTTACTGAAATTTTTCCGTACCCTACTTGCAAAAGTTTCACTGAAAAAAATTGAAAAATATGTAATACAAGTATTTTTATGGCCAAAAGTAGGTGGAGCCCCACTTCTCGACCATTAGCAGTATTCAGTCACGAGCTTAATCATTTTTAAAAGCTTCGTGTACTTTCGCTGCGTCCGGGTCACTCGCTATTTGGGCCTGGTACATAAAATTTCTAGTTTATAGCCGTGTCAAGTCAGCATGAGAGCCCCGCTACTAACTGACCAATCAGGAACATTGGCGGCTAACTACATCCTGTCGGCGCACTTTCAAGCCAATGGGAAAATTCGCTGATGCAGCCATGGTGCACACGTCATTACCGAGCAACAACGAATGAAGAAAACGCCGTCATTCCACGTCTTTTCGGTTCTAATGTTCAACCACTACACCTTGGGCTTTCTATCCTACTTTGAGGAGTCTAACGTGCTACCAAGTATTTTTAAACTGCTTCGCTTAGTCTAAATTATTCTTGTGTGATAATTCCGCTTAACTTGCGCTAAAAATGTCCTCAATAATTAGCTAGTATATCAAGGCTAGTAATTATTGAGTATATATTGATTTTTGATCACGTCTGATTACCTATAAATTAATTAACGCGTTCTGGTTCGCTACCGACCACGTGTTGAGTTTTTATACGTGAATTCTGTATAGCTGCATTCGCTATTTCGTATAGTACAAAGTCGCATTTGCTATTAAGTATATTTTTTCTCACAGTTTTTCAGTGTACATACTGTTAATAAAACAGCTAATTTATCATCTGTATATTTTGTGTTAATTTTAATTATTGAATCAACCACGACTACACCAGAATTCTTTTGTGCATTCGTTCATTTTACAAGCAGTATGTTATTAATTGATCATAAAGGTATTCTGTGGTGCGGTTATTTTTCCCGCGGATATTATGTCGTGTGGTTATTTTGTCTGTAGATATGGAGTCGCGGCACCAGCAGCACTGGTGTCGTATAAATATTGAGCGCGTGTCACAGATGGTAATAAAGTACTCACCGAGGAGTATTATGACGCTGGATGTATGCATTCCTAGCCAGTACAGGACATGCTGCCAGAAGATGCATAAGCGTCTCAGGATGTTGCTTACATACCCTACACGATGTGCCGGGTAGCTGCATCTGGAGTACTGTATTACGGTATTCGAGAGTGTTAATCACACCATCTTGAAAGCTGAAAATTTACCCTTCGATCTTGAATACCAGGCCAGTTGACTTGAGGATAGAAAATTTCAACGAGATGGACAAACCATGATCCGGTACATGTTTAAAGAACACGCTGTGCATGAACTTGTCAATATGTGTACGAACCAGTTTTTGCTGCTTAGCATTTCCAGTGACATTCTTCAATTTCTCCTTACGGAGTTTAATAAAAAGGCTTACTCCTCCGAGACCAACGGATTTTGCCACGTACATTGCTGCCCTATATAAAAACGCTCCATCATGCCTATTTTCATGACTATGAACAATTTGCACAAGGAAGTCGTTTTCATCTGCTGTGAAATTGACAACTTCGTATGTTAAACCCAAAACCAAACGATCATGTAGACACTCCAAGCTTCGTAGACTTCTTCTACTGATGTGCCGGAAGAGGAATGACTTTGTGTGTCTTGATATATATGTCCCTAAGCTCTTTTCGGCTCGATTTAAAGACACCGAGAGAGTAGAATAGTACTGGGACAACAAGCATATTTGTTACGGTGACTGTTCTTTCCTGAAAGTTCGGATGACTGGATTTTCCGGAGTCTCTGCACATACTCGCTGCAGAAAGTTGTTTCGATTTTAGAGACGTCCTCTATAAGACTCTCCAGCATCAAAATGATCAATGACGTTCACATCTCCTAACTCTATATCTTCACGCAAATCAGAACACATTCTTTACCCGATTAACAATCACACACTTGCCCAATCCAAAAGATATGCCGACGTATCGTGTATACTCTGCTACGATTTTCGCGGCTGTCTGCAGGTGTTCCTCATCAGGACTACACCTTTAGATAATCCATGTTTAGCAAGAAGGTGGTGAATACTCTTGATCAGTTGGTGGACCCACTGAGTGTCCACGAATTTGACGGAGGGCAACAAATATCGGCAACAGTGCCATGCAAAACAACGGCTAAGAGAATCTCTCTGAAAGACTCTTTTCCTTTACTAAACAGTTTCTTACACAAAAGAGAATAAGCTAATGAGGGGTTGAGTTAAATGCCTTGTGGTAGTCAATCCAGCTCATTGACGGGTTGCGCTGAGAGCGGATTGCGTCTTGAATGACACAACGATTCACTTACAGACTCTCTTCGAATGAGGCTTTAATGTTATTCAAGAACGAACTGTACGTTACAATCGATTAATATTAAGTATTTAAGTAATAAAGATTATTATGTTTTTTTTTAATTTGAATCAAGGTTTATTACTAATATATATATATATATATATATATATATATATATATATATATATATATATATATATATATATATATATATATATATATATATATATATATATATATATATATATATATATTACTTTTATGCCGACACGTTTTTTATTTAACTACTTTCATGTCAATAGTTTAATAATTGAAACAATGCATCCATTATTATTTTAAAAGTGTTACGTCATAACCTACGAGACCAAAATTACTTATAAAAACTATAAAACAAAATTCGATGAATTGTTGAAATTGTTGATATGAAAAAAGGATGCCCTAAATTTTAACTTATAATTATTTCTATAAAGTAAAGTAAAATCTGTATGCAATACAGCTATCCTAAAGGGAGACAATAAAGACTCTATGATTTTTATTTTGTTTTATATTAAGTCGCGTGCTACTCCTCCTTCTTGGATTACGACAGTCCGGGAACCAACATCTAAAGATTGCACATTAATTTGCATAAATTATGCGTATCCCCCGCAATACCCTACCCGGATCATATAAAAATGATATACTAACCATATTAAGATAAGACTCTTTTAATAACTCTTTTAAGAAACAACTAAAAAAACCTAGAATCATGACAACTTCAAAGTCAACAACCAACAATAAATAATAGCTAGAGGCTACCAAAAAACAGAAACGTTATTATTAGACACCACTTAGCTAGAACAATAATAGAAATATCTAAATACCGTCTCGGCAGTCACTGATTTAATTATTAAATCTCTTAATCGCTCGCGCTTCTACTTTGTCATTCTTACAGCTTGGGATTCAACGTGTGACTTTTAGCACTCATAAAAAAAACCAGATGACCGCAATGTTCAACTAATTAGGGGTAAGATAAGAAAGAGTAATATTAACAACCAATATTATATAAACCTGCCCAAGGCTATACAAGAGGCTCGCGCTTGAGCTAGCTCGCTTGCATTCACTATATACTCCTTTTCCTCTCTTACACCAAGAATTTTGAAGACTAAATCACTCAGATAAAAATAATTACTGATAGCCATTTAAATTACACTGACCTATCACCGCATAAAAATTTTGAGATAAATAATAAAAACACTTTATTAGTGAATAATAAATAAACAACGATAAAAATCATAACGACGGCGAGGACAAACAATAATCGATGGACGATAAAACTAGTCGATAATATATAAACAATTCCATTCTATTATTAGTTAACAATCCATAATTAATTAAACAAGTTAAGTTTCATTATCTCTCACACCACCACGTTCGTACGATTTACCTTCTCCCTCTATTTCAAGGACTCCAACTACACATTACCCAGTGAACAGATAAATTAATAATAAACTAAAATTGTTATACTAATTATTAATAGATCACTCCCCGAACCAACTACAATGTAATATCGAAAATAAAAAAAAATGTACACGCAAAGCGAAGGCCATCAGTTAGTATTAAGTCTAGTTGTAAGATGCTATGTCTGGAGTCGAGGAGTGCAAGCGAGAAAGAATGAGAGCGAGCGAAACAGAGCAAAAGTAGATGCGAGGTACTTAGGTATGATTCTTAGGGGAGGCAAGCGTAAGTACGGGGAGTGGAAAAAGGGATGAGTGTCGAGGGTCACTTGACCTGAGTGTGAAAATCAGTTCTGTATGTGCCTTTTTGTCTTGTAATAAATTGTTTAATAAACTCACAGTCACTTTAAACCTGACCAACAACTTATCACCTCTCGAAATAAGAACCTTATCCTATTTAGTTCTGTAGAATATTACACTTTTAGGGGGCTCAGCCGGGATCTAAAGTGTAGTGACAGTTTAAGTGTTAAAGTTGAGAGTTCTTGACAGTGTAACCGGGTAATATGGCAGACAACGAAGTAGCCAACAGAGGAGTAGGTTTAAGTGATGAGGTAGGGGCCCAGATGACCATACCAGAGCTGAAGGCTAAGCTCAGAGAAAAACGCCTCAGGTTATCAAGTCGAAAGTGGGAACTTCTACAGCGGTTGACGGCCGCGTTGAGATTAAAGTGGGAACATGGTGCACGAGACGACAAAGAAGACAATGACGACAACAACGAAGATGAAGACGAAGAAGAAAAAGAGGAACCCCCAAGGTATCCTGGAAGGTGCCGGGGCTGGCCAGGAGGTGAATCCTCGAGACAACGACGAAGTTGAAGCTCAAGGAGGCCGTGCAATCCCAGTAATCCGACGACCAAGCAACCCAATCGTACGTTGTTGCTCTTAAATGACGGGGAGAACTCATGGGAAGAGTTCAGTGGGAATGAATCATTAAATGTTTCCCGTTGGATTGACGATTTTGAAGAAATGGCAGAAAATTGTAGGTGGACTGACGTGCATAAAGTCACATTCGAGAAAAAGATGCTGACGAGTTCAGCGTTGGTTTTTGTACGGCAAGAAAGGTGTGCGAAGACGTGGACAAAGCTCAAAAAAGCCCTGAAGGACAAGTTTGAGGACGAGGTGACCGACCAGCAGATTCATCAAGAGCTGGCGCAAAAGAGGAAGAAAGCTGATGAGACCTTGCAACGGTACACGTACGCTATGCGTCACATTGCGGGGCAAGGAACAGTGGATACACGATTAATTGAATATATTATTCAAGGCATTCCCGACGAAGTAGAGAACAAAAAAGCATTATATAGTGCCAAAACAATGCAGGCGTTGAAAGATTGTTTCAAGCAGTACAAAGCGATGAAAAAAGATATGATGGTGAAGCCAAAACTCGTTGAGAAAAAGGACGACAAGACGAAAAAGCTGGTTGCGAAATGTCATCCGAAGAGGCGAACAGCTGGTGAGAAAAGTGACAAATCGAAGTGCTTCAGTTGTGGTGGTGAAGATCACGTTGCGGGGTGTCCTGATAAGAAAAGCGGTGTGAAGTGTTTCAATTGCACATCG